>NC_082684.1:65139710-65439710 GCF_949987515.2 Delphinus delphis | reverse complement strand
GAAGTCTTCATTGGCTGGATGGGCCACCACACCACGGAGCATCATTTTTGTAGATTCAGGTTATAATAAAATACTGAATTAAAATATATGTTACATATTGCTCAGCTTTACCTAAACTCTGGACAGTTGTGTACCTTCTTTTGAGGGTTTTCCATCTTTCTGTGTCTCATGGCTGTTGCTTGCTTCTTTCTCTCAGGGTATAAACATCCTTAAGTCACTTAAGAGAAAACATCTCTTCACCCTGGGCATTTCCAACTTCTCTACCTTGCCAAGCTTTCTTCCCTTATTCGCCTTCCTTTCACTTTCAAATTTCTAGAAAAGGAATTTATATAACTCGTGGTTTTCACCTCTTATTACTCCTCACTTGACAGCAGTGTCCCCACCCAAGGTCTTCAGTGCTCTCCCCTTGACATTTGACGTAGTTGATGAGTCTCTCCTTCCAGTGTTCTGCTCTTCCTCTTTGTGGAACACCACTGCTTCTTTATCTACCTGCTGCCCCTCTGGGTGTTCATTCTCAGGTTCTTTGCTGGCTCCCCTTCCTTTCTGTAAATGCAGATGTTCCCCAGGCCGACCCCCGCCCTCCCCTGGCTTCTATGCCCATCTGTATGACTTGCAGCGAAGTCTTCATCTTTGCCGACTCTCAACCCAAAGCCTCAAGTCTACTGGACATCTCATCTCAATGGGCCTGGCCTAAAGACACCTCCAGTTCAGGGTCGCATGTTCTAGTATTGTCCTTGTATAGGCAGTGATTGAAGCACCTATACTGTTTGCTAACCTAAACAACTTGAGTTCATGCTTGACTCTTCTTTTTCCCTTAATAATCAGTCACAAAACTCTCTCAATCCTACCTCCGAAATACCTTTAGAACCAAACTCCTCTCTAGTCTTTCTAACTTATTTACTAGGATTAACTCATTATCATTTCTTGTCTAGACTATGCAATAGCCAGGTATTCATCTTTCCTCCAACCCACACTTGTGCTCAAGTCCTCCCCCTACTCAGACTCTTCAAGTGGATCCCAATCTCTGTGTGTAAACTACAAACTCCTCTGCAGTGCTCGTGAGCCCAGTTGTGACTTTTTTTTGCCTATAGAGGTCTCCTGAAATTTCTTTCCCCACACGTGTAGGGGACTCACATGTCCTGCTGGCCTTGTGCCATTGTATGTGTCCTTCTCTCTACCTCAACCACTAATCCCTGGCTTGTTTGCCTGGAAAATTTCTACTCATTTCTAGCCCAAACATCCTCTTCTCTTTTACCTCTTTGAATTTCACTGGAGTTAGATGCTTCCTTTCCTGAGACCCTCCAAGTAAACCATTCTTTTACTACACTTTATATTTTCCTCTCCCCAACCTCTAGGTTCCTGGAGGATACTGGCTCCCTGCCCTTTCCTGAACCTGATAAGCTTCTCGCATCTCAGGGTCTTTATACTTTCTCTTTCCTTCACCTGGACAGCACATTACCCCTTCACCTTATTCGTATCTCTACTCAGATAGATTGTTAGAGAGGTCTTCCCTGATTTTCCTGTATTATACAGAAATATCTGTCCCTTCTTGCCCCACCCCCCTTTATTTTTCTTCAGGCTGCTTACCGTGTTTAGATGTATGTGCGTTATTACTGCTGTTGTTGTTTTTGACTTCCCCACTGGAATGTCAGCTCTGTGCAGGCATGTGTTTCTGCTTTGTTCGCTCTTCTATGACCTCGCACTAGAAGAGTGCCTGGCATTTAGTAGACCATCAGTGAATATTTAGAGGAACAATTGTATTCCATTCAACTAGCATATTACTAGACACAGAGCAAACACTCAGTAAAGGTTTATTAAAAGAATAAGCGTGGAGTATGCATTTGATCATGATAAAATAAATTCCCATGCCTGAACCTGCTCAACTGAAGAGACCAGTGGCTTCCTGGAAATGGGAAGGAAGACAGCTGGAAGGCAAATAAAAATGACTGGCGAGTGGCAAAGTCCATTCTCATCAGAATGCTGGTTCAGTTCTTCAGTTCAGATTTTTGGCAAGTGATGCAGATTCTTTTTCAGAAAATGTTGATTGATTGCACAGTTGTACCCACTTCATTTGCAAACCTTCATTATCTCTTTTTCCTTTCCTCCCTCTGTCTGCATTTAGAAGGGGAGGAGCAGTGTATAATTCCACAAAGCAATTTTTGTGAATAAACCAACTAACTGGCTGCTGCTTTCAGACTCAGAGTCCCACACAGAATACAAGTGTCTGCTTTAGTTGTGTGTTCTCTGACTGAGTCTCCTTGCATTCATTCATTTGGGTATTCATTTGATTACTTACTCATTCATTCAAGGAATCATTTGTTCAGTCCCACTAAGTGCCAGGCTGGTCCAGGATGTATGTGGATGCCTGGCTCTTGTCTAAAGCAAGAATTCTTGACATGAGGTCTATGGATGAGTATCAGAGGCTCTCTGGAATTTTTGTAATTGTATGCGCAAAGTTTGGTGTTTGAATATTGCCTTAGGCAGACAGTTTGCTTAAACATGTCTGTTATTCAAAGAAAGAAACACGTTAAGAAGCTCTGACAAAGACAGGCTTGAGCTAAGCTGTGAATCTAAATAATAGGTCTTCAAATTAGGGGTTTTTTTCTCCTTGATATGTTTCATGGTGGTGATGAGTGTGAAAGTATATGCTTGTGTGTGTTCTTAATTTTAGGTCTGACAATGTTGTCAGCTTGTTTACTAATCTCTAAACTCCAAATAGTGTTCATTTTTCTTATTTAGTTTCTAACTCTGTGTAAATCATAGCCTCTCTAGGTCCCCACGAGGCAGATGGCAATGGTGATGTAGACCTTGATCTGCTAACATAAGCAAGACCTAGTTCCCACTCAGTTAAAATTGATAATTGTGTGGGCTTTTGTTTATATGAAGTCTGAGAAGATGATGGGGTTGTAAGACGTGATTTTGGTTTCCAGTGGTGGTGGCTCTGTACATTCACCTAATCAAGTTATGTTGGAAGTGTTCAGCATCTTAAAACGAATGCCTATTACTGCTAGAGTAGGCCACGAGTGAATCTTCAAGAGAAAATTCAGTGGGCGGTTGCTGACACTCAGTGAATTGCTGGCTCTTTGCCCAAGTATGTGTGAAATGTTTGCACTGGTTTGAGGCCCTGATTGCAGTTGGCTCACAGGGTTTGTGGTGACACTGTAGATTTTATATCATGCCGCAGGAAAGACAGAAACTAGGGACAACATACAGAGGAACAAAATATTCCTAATATTTTAGGAAATAATTCCTAAATATTCCTAATATTTAGGACAAAATAGGCCTAGTATTTTCATAAAAATTGGGATAAAGATAGTGATTTAGAAAGTCATCTTTGTCTCAGGTTCCGCTTTTCATAACATGGAGGAAAGAGCTGACATGTGCTGAGTGACTCCCATGGGCTAGAACTCTAGAGTGTTCATTTATTCACAGATATTTACTGTGCACCTTCTGTGTTCTGGGCCCTATTCTAACTGGTAGGGTTTCAGCAGTGCACAAACAATTCCTCCAGCTTAGGAAGGGAACAATGCTAGTGGAGAAGAGAGACAACACGCAAATAAGTTCTAGGAGGAAAATAAAAACAGGGCAGGGGGATGTCACGTGTCCTCACAGCAGCTCTTCTTGACAGAGTGAGACATTGAGGTCCACAGAGCCTAATTTGTCCATGACCACCTGGCTAATAGAGATAAATGGAGGATTTAAAACTCGGTCGGCCCGACTCCAGGACCCAAATCCTTTCCTCTGTGTGCAACCATTTCCCAATAATGTGATTCCTCCCATTGAACTCATGCAAGAAGAAGACAAGGAGCATCTTGGGAAGGAATCGGATAGCCTACAGTAAGGGATCTGAGTCAGGACAGTCCCTTTCAGAACACCAAGGTGAGGAGATTGAGATTGGTTCAAGATGGCAGAGTAGAAGGGCGTGCGCTCACTCCCTCTTGTGAGAGCACCAGAATCACAACTAACTGCTGAACAGTCATTGACAGGAAGATGCTGGAACTCACCAACAAGGATACCCCACATCCAAAGACAAAGGAGAAGCTGCAATGAGATGGTAGGAGGGGGGCAATCAGAATAAAATCAAATCCCATAACCGCTGGATGGGTGACTCACAAACCGGAGGACAATTCTACCACAGAAGTCCATCCACTGGAGTGAAGGTTCTGAGCCCCACACTAGGCTTCCCAACCTGGCGGTCCAACAACAGGAGGAGGAATTCCCAGAGAATCAGACTTTGAAGGCTGGTGGGATTTGATTGCAGGACTTTGACAGGACTGGGGGAAACAGAGACTCCACTCTTGGAGGGCACACACAAAGTAGTGTGCACATCAGGACCTAGGGGGAAGGAGCAGTGACCCCATAGGAAACTGAACCAGACCTACCGTTGGGGGGGGTCTCCTGCAGAGGCAGGGTGTGGCTCTGGCTCACTGTGGGGACTGGGACACTGGCAGCAGAAGTTCTGAGAAGTGCTTCTTGGTGTGAGCCCTCCCGGAGCCTGCCATTAGCCCCACCAAAGAGCCTGTAGCCTCTAGTGCTTGGTCACCTCAGGCCAGACAACCAACAGGGAGGGAACTCAGCCCCACCCAACAGCAGACAAGTGGATTAAAGTTTTACTGAGCTCTGCCCACCAGAGCAACACCCAGCTCTACCCACCACCAGTCCCTCCCATCAGAAAGCTTGCACAAGTCTCTTAGATAGGCTCATCCACCAGAGGACAGACAGCAGAAGCAAGAAGAACTACAATTCTACAGCCTGTGTAACGAAAACCACATTCACAGAAAGATAGACAAAAAGAAAAGGCAGAGGACTATGTACCAGATGAAGGAACAAGATAAAACCCCAGAAAAACAACTAAGTGAAGTGGAGATAGGCAACCTTCCAGAAAAAGAATTCAGAATAATGATAGTGAAGATGATCCAAGACCTCAGAAAAAGAATGGAGGCAAAGGTCGAGAAGATGCAAAAAATGTTTAACAAAAACCTAGAAGAAATAAGAACAGACACCTAGAAGAATTAAAGAACAAACAGAGATGAACAATACAATAACTGAAATGAAAAATACACTAGAAGGAATCAATAGCAGAATAACTGAGGCAGAAGAATGGATAAGTACCTGGAAGACAGAATGGTGGAATTCACGGCTGTGTAACAGGATAAAGAATGAAAATAAATGACGACAGCCTAAGAGACCTCTGGGAGAACATGAAACGCACCAACATTCGCATTATAGGGATCCCAGAAGGAGAAGAGAGAGAGAAAGGACCCGAGAAAATATTTGAAGAGATTATAGTCAAAAACCTCCCTAACACGGGAAAGGAAATAGCCACACAAGTCCAGGAGCACAGAGAGTCCCAGGCAAGAAAAACCCAAGGAGAAACATGCCAAGACACATAGTAATCAAACTGACAAAAATTAAAGACAAAGAAAAATTATTAAAAGCAACAAGGGAAAACTGACAAATAACATACAAAGGAACTCCCATAAGGTCAACAGCTGAATTCTCAGCATAAACTCTACAAGCCAGAAGGGAGTGGCACATTATATTTAAAGTGATGAAAGGGAAGAACCTACAACCAAGGTTACTGTACCGGGTCAGGATCTCATTGGGATTTGACGGAGGAATGAGAACCTTTACAGACAAGCAAAAGCTAAGAGAATTCAGCACCACCAAACCAGCTCTACAACAAATGCTAAAGGAACTTCTCTAAGTGGGAAACACAAGCGAAGAAAAGGACCTACAAAAACAAACCCAGAACAATTAAGAAAATGGTGATAGGAACATACATATCAATAATTACCTTAAATGTGAATGGATTAAACACTCGCTTTAAAAGACACAGGCTCGCTGAATGGATACAAAGACAAGACCCATATGTATGCCATCTACAAGAGACCCACTTCAGACCTAGGGACACATACAGACTGGAAGTGAGGGGATGGAAAAAGATATTCCATGAAAATGGAAATCAAAAGAAAGCTGGAGTAGCAATACCCGTATCAGATAAAATAGACTTTAAAATAAAGAATGTTACAAGAGACAAGGAAGGACACTACATAATGATCAAGGGATCAATCCAAGAAGAAGATATAACAATTATAAATATATATGCACCCAACATAGGAGCACCTCAATACATAAGGCAAATGCTAACAGCTATAAAAGAGGAAATCGACAGTAACACAATAATAGTGGGGGACTTTAACACCTCACTTACACCCATGGACAGATCATCCAGACAGAAAATTAATAAGGAAACACAAGCTTTAAATAATACAATAGACCAGGTAGATTTAATTGATATTTATAGGACATTCCATCTGAAAACAATAGATTACACTTTCTTCTCAAGTGCACACAGAACATTCTCCATTATAGATCACATCTTGGGTCACAAACTAAGCCTCAGTAATTTTAAGAAAATTGAAATCATATCAAGCATCTTTTCCAACCACAACACTATGAGATTAGAAATAAATTACAGAGGATAAAACGTAAATAACACAAACACATGGAGGCTTAACAATATGTTACTAAATAACCAAGAGATCACCAAAGAAATCAGAGAGGAAATCAAAAAATACCTAGAGACAAATGACAACGAAAACATGACAATCCAAAATCTATGGGATGCAGCAAAAGCAATTCTAAGAGGGAGGTTTATAGCAATACAATCCTAACTCAAGAAACAAGAAAAATCTCAAGTAAACAATCTAACCTTACACCTAAAGGAACTAGAGAAAGAAGAAGAAACAAAACCCAGCGTTAGTAGAGGGAAAGAAATCATAAAGATCAGAGCAGAAATAAATGAAATAGAAACAAAGAAAACAATAGGAAAGATTAATAAAACTAAAAGCTGGTTCTTTGAGAACATAAACAAAATTGATAAACCTTTAACTAGACTCATCAAGAAAAAGAGGGAGAGGATTCAAATCAAAAAAATTAGAAATGAAAATGGAGAAGTTACAACAGATACCACAGAAATACAAAGCATCATAAGAGACTGCTACAAGCAACTCTATGCCAATAAAATGGACAACCTGGAAGAAATGGACAAATTCTTAGAAATGTATAACCTTCCAAGACTGAACCAGGAAGAAATAGAAAATATGAAGAGACCGATCACAAGTAATGAAATTGAAACCGTGGTTAAAAACCTTCCAACAAACAAAAGTCCAGGACCAGATGGCTTCACATGTGAATTCTATCAAACATTTAGAGAAGAGCTAACACCCATCCTTCTCAAACTCTCCCAAAAAATTGCAGAGGAAGGAATACTCCCAAACTCATTCTACGAGGCTACCATCACCCTGATACCAAAACCAGACAAAGATACTACCAAAAAAAGAAAATTACAGACCAGTATCACTCATGAATATAAATGCAAAAATCCTCAAAAAAAATACTAGCAAACAGAATACAACAACACGTTAAAAGGATCATACACCATGGTGAAGTAGGATTTATCCCAGGGATGAATGGATTCTTCAATATACGCAAATCAATCAATGTGATACACCATATTAACAAACCGAAGAAGAAAAACCATATGATCATTTCAATAGATACAGAAAATGCTTTTGACAAAAATCAACACCCATTTATGATAAAAACTCTCCAGAAAGTGGGCATAGAGGGAGCCTACCTCTACATAATAAAGGCCATATATGACAAACCCACAGCCAACATCATTCCCAATGGTGAAAAACTGAAAGCATTACCACTAAGATCAGGAACAAGACAAGGATGTCCACTCTCACCACTCTTATTCCACATAGTTTTGGAAGTCCTAACCACTTCCTAGTCCTAGAGAAGAGAAAGAAATAAAAAGAATACAAATTGGAACAGAAGAAGTAAAACTGTCACTGTTTGCAGATGACATGATATTATACATAGATAATCCTAAAGATGCCACCAGAAAACGACTAGAGCTAATCGATAAAGTTGGTAAAGTTGCAGGATACAAAATTAATACACAGAAAACTCTTGCACTCCTATACACTAGCAAGAAAGATCAGAAAGATCTTTATTAAAAATTAAGGAAACAATCCCATTCACCATTGCAACAAAAACAGTAAAATATCTAGGTATAAACCTACCTAAGGAGGTAAAAGACCTGTAGTCAGAAAACTATAAGACACTGATGAAAGAAATCAAGATGACACAGACAGATGTAGAGATATACTATGTTCTTGGTTTGGAAGAATCAATATTGTGAAAATGACTATACTACCCAAAGCAATCTACAGATTCAATGCAATCCCTATCAAATAACCAATGGCATTTTTTACAGAACTAGAACAAAAAATCTTAAGATCTGTGTGGAGCCACAAAAGACCCCAAATAGCCAACGCAATCTTAAGGGAAGAAAACAGAGCTGGAGGAATCAGACTCCCTGACTTCAGATGATACTACAAACTACAGTAATCAAGGCAATGTGGTACTGACACAAAAACAGAAATATAGATCAATGGAACAGGATAGGAAGCCCAGAGATAAACCCCCGCACCTATGGTCAACTTATCTATGACAAAGGGGACAAGGATATACAATGGAGAAAAGACAATCTCTTCAATAAGTGATGCTGGGAAAACTGGACAACTACATGTAAAAGAATGAAATTAGAACACTTCCTAACACCATACACAGAAATAAACTCAAAATGGGTTAAAGACCTCAGTGTAAGACCAGGCACTATAAAACTCTTAGAGGAAAACATAGGCAGAACACTCTTTGACATAAATCACAGCAAGATCTTTTTTGATCCACCTCCTAGAGTAATGGAAATAAAAACAAAAATAAACAAATGGGAGCAACAGACAAAGGATTAATCTCCAAAATATATAAACAGCTCATGCAGCTCAATATTAAAAAAACAAACAACCCAATCCAAAAATGGGCAGAAGACCTAAATAGACTTTTCTCCAAAGAAGACATACAGATGGCCAAGAGGCACATGAAAAGCTGCTCAACATCACTAATTATTAGAGAAATGCAGATCAAAACTACAGTGAGGTATTACCTCACACCAGTCAGAATAGGCATCATCAGAAAATCTGCAAACAACAAATGCTGGAGAGGGTGTGGAGAAAAGAGAACCCTCTTGCACTGTTGGTGGGACTGTAAATTGATACAGCCACTATGGAGAACAGTATGGAGGTTCCTTAAAAAACTAAAAATAGAACTACCATATGATCCAGCAATCCCACTACTGGGCATATACCCTGAGAAAACCATAATTCAAAAAGACACATGCACCCCAATGTTCATTGCACCACTATTTACAATAGCCAGGTCATGGAAGCAACCTAATGCCCATTGACAGATGAATGGATAGAGAAGATGTGTTACATATACACAATGGAATATTACTCAGCCATAAAAAGGAACAAAAGTGGGCCATTTGTAGAGATGTGGTTGGACCTAGAGACTGTCATACAGAGTGAAGTAAGTCAGAAAGAGAAAAACGAATATCATATGTTAGCGCATATATGTGGAATCTAGAAAAATTGTAGAGATGAACCGATTTGCAGGGCAGAAGTAGAGGCACAGATGTAGAGAAGAAATGTATGGACACCGAGGGGGGAAAGCAGTGGGGGAGTGGTGGTGGTGTGATCAATTGGAAGACTGGGATTGACATGTATACACTAATATGTATGATATGGATAACTAATAAGAACCTGTTGTATAAAAAAATAATAAAATAAAATTCAAAAACAAAAGATACATGCATCCCTATGTTCATAGCAGCACTATTCACAATAGCCAAAACATGGAAACAATCTAAATGTCCATCGACAGATGAATGGATAAACAATATGTGGTACGTATATACAATGGAATAGTAGTCAACCATAAAAGAAGAAATGAAATAATGCCCTTTGCAGCAACATGGATGCAACCAGAGATTATCATACTAAGTGAAGTAAGTCAGAAAGAGAAAGACAAATACCATGTGATATCACTTATATGTGGAATCTAAAATATGCCACAAATGAACCGATCTATAAAACAGAAACAGACTCACAGACATAGAGAACAGACTTGTGGTTGCCGTGGGAGAGTGGGGGAGGGAGAGGGATGGACAGGAGTTTGGGGTTGGTAGATGCAAACTCTCACATTTAGAAAGGGTAAAGAACAAGGTCCTAATGTATAGCACAGGATACAATGTATATCAATATCCTGTGCTAAACCATAATGGAAAAGAATATTAAAAATGTATGTATGTGTATAACCGAGTCACTTTGCTGTACAGCAGAGATTGGCATAACATTGTAAATCAACTCTACTTCAATTAAAAAAGTAAAGTTATTCTTAAAAACAACAAAAAACAAAAAAAACCTCCAAGGTGTTAGGACAGTCCATCTGGTGATGGGGTTGCCTCACACAGTGCCAAGCTGTCTTCTGTGGTGTAGGTGTGCCCTTCGGGAACTTTGACTCAGGCAGTGCAGGAGGTCGAACAGTGAAGTTAGGGTTTGCAGACAGAGCTGAGTGGAATTTGACTCTCCTGGGTGCAATCATGTGACTGCATGATTAAGCTGTAGTGTTGAGCCCCAAGAAGTTGATGTGGTAGTGGGGTACCCAGCCCTGCAAGTGTCTGTAGGAGTATGACAATCCATTGGGGTTGCAGCTTAAGGAAAAGCAAGCTGGAGGTGGCCAGATGGTGAGCCTGGAACCTTGCACACGCAGCTATGTTCATGTGAAATGGTTCTTGCCTCTATGTCCAACCAGTGGATCCCAGGGTCTTGGTTGTCATAGTTCACTGTCTGCGTAACCTCAGCCTTCACACCACAGTTCCAGCAGTACCCCTATCCTGAAGCCTTTCCTGCCTCCACTCTCCCTGCCCCCATCCTGAGTTGAGAGTTGAGAGTCCCACATTTATTGTGTTTTGTTCGTTTGCTTATGTATCAGTCTTCCCACTAGATTCCAGTCACCTGGAGAGTCAGGATGGTGCCTTTTCATTTTATATTCACTGACAGAGTGCCAAGCCAGAAGTAGAGGCTCAGCATATTTTGCGTGGATGCTTTTAGCTTTCTTCTGCTGACATATAAAGAAAGCATTCAGAAATGGAAATGGGAACCGGGCTTACATCACTAGCTCCTAGGCCATTGAGGTTAATATCTTCGACATTATAAATGTTTACTAAATTTTGGATAAGTAAATATAATACCGTGGCCTGAGATAGTTGAGCTCTGCAAGTGGATCAGTGTCACTTTTCAGTAGCAGGTGCGATTATCATCACAGCATCTCGTCCTTTGGGCCAACAGCCCACTACTTCATGGAAGTATTTATGTTGACTACTCTTTTGTCAGAAAGTCACTAAAGACACTGCCAAGCATTGATGTGGTCCAAGAGTGAGCTAGCAAGCGAGAGAATGTGAATATGGCTGAATATATGAATGGGTGAACAGGAGAAAGAGGAGGAGAAAGGGACAGAGACGCTGCCTTCTTTCTACCTCGGAGACACAAGCTACTTCCTGCAGAGCCAGTGTTTCTCAGCTCCCTGTCGTATCACTGGCCTGGGAAAGCCTAGAGGATGGATGGAGCATTAGACTGGAAGTAATAAAGTTGCGCCTGACTTACCTCACTATTTGTAGCAGATGTTACAAATGTCATAACATGAAGCTTTGGGATCAGACTTGGAAAAAAAAAATCAAGATAACAGCTGTGGACTTTTTCCTTTTATCAGTGAGTGCTGACTGACACCATACAGATTCAGTGATAATCTCCACTCCCTTCCTACTGGGCAGAAGCATGCCACTGACAGTCTGTGTGCCACTGAGGTCAGAAGGGGTGACAGTTGTACAACGGCACTCAACTGAAAGGCTTTTTTAAGACAGTTTGCAAAATGAAAGTATAATAATCCTTTTTTTCAGCCCCTGCTGAGGGGACCTACCAAATCTAAGCCCCATTAAAAATTTAAACTTCTCAAAAACATTTCTAGCGTATCATTGGAGGAGGTCATTTCTACCAATTAAAGGACAAGTAGCCAACTTTGCCCGGTTAGTGCTGCATTCAAATCCCAAATTAGATGCGTCCTCTCTAGTTTTCCCTTTGATAGCTATGGTCAGAATGTGCTTGCTGTCTTTCTGTGAATCGTACCCTTAACTCATGCGATCCCGTGGTATTCCTTCCTGACATACACAGAGTAGGTAATGTGTAGAAGGTTGTCATGGGAAGAAAAGGAACGAGAACAACAGCAACAACAAGAAAAGAAGCAGCTCAGAGCTAGAGCTTGCAGATGGTACTCAAGGGACAGAGCACCTTCCCACATCAGGCACGTGTTCAGGCTCTGAGCCCGGGGTTGGTGTCTGCACTGCCCACTCCCTGTGGCCCACGGGACCCTTCTATCACACAGGACTGCCTCGCTCAGTAGACTCTGTGTTGGTCATCTTTGTGCTCTCAGTGCCCAGCAAAGTGCCTGCCGTGTAGTGAGGTTCAGTACGTGTTTGCTGCGATAGCCCTGAAGCCAGAATAAACTCGTTGATATCTTCTTGCTGAGTTCACGTTAGATAAAAATCAAGACCCTCTGCCACTCAAAGTTTCTCCTAGTCCACATTCTTCATTCTCAAGTCACTTTATAACTGCCTCACTCTTAAAACTTCCCCAGATGGAGAGGGAGTGCAATTCATGATATCCATATCTCTGCTGGAATCCAAAGGCAGGAATTAGTCAGGGTCTATTTTTTTATCTTTTATTTATTTTGTAAATACAAAGAGGAAAATTTCATTTCCTTCACTATGTAAAGGGAATTAAATAGTTAACTTTAAACTTTGCATCCAAAGCAACCCCTGTAGCATCAATTTGTTGAAGCCAAGAAATATATTCAGAAAAGGCTTGGAATTGTGTTTGGACTTCAAGTCCTTTAAAAGTGACTGTTTTTTTATATCTATTGTTATGGAAATAATGAAGAAAGTTAAATTGGAATGATTACTACGTACCATTTTCAGAAAGTCCTGTTTGGATTTGCAACAGTTACTTTGAAGTCGCAAGAAATAAAGCATGCCTTCATCTATTAGTCCAATCCTGCCCTTACACCTCCATGCACCTCTTGAGGATTCCCCTCATGTGCCCCACTCCCCAACCTTCAGCCTAGACTGTGGATCATGCCTGTATGTTCCCGAGGTTTCTGTTCTCAGAGATGTTGACTGTCAGGGCTTCATCATTCCCTCAGGTGCTGTCACTCCAAACAGCAGCTTAACCCATTGCCTTAAGAATTTCATTGCCGAGGGGAAGTTTGGGTTCCCTCAAGAAGAATGTTAACTACTCTGTAGCCCGTGTAAGGTAAATATAATAGCTCCTATAGTAACTTCCAGATTGTCAGAGAATGGCTATTCCTCTTTCCCCAGCTACAGATGAAGAAATAACTGCTTTGGTAAGTCTCATTTCCTTCAGTGGAAAAGCAAGGCAGGTGGGCAAAATGACTTTTTTTTTTAATTAATAAATTTATTTATTTATTTTTGGCTGCATTGGGTCTTCGTTGCTGTGCGTGGGCTTTTCTCTAGTTGCGGCGAGTGCAGGCTACTCTTGTTGTGGTGCGTGGGCTTCTCATTGCAGTGGCTTCTCTTGTTGTGGAGCACGGGCTCTAGGCTTGTGGGCTTCAGTAGCTGTGGCTTGCGGGCTCAGTAGCTATGGCTCGCGGGCTCTAGAGCGCAGGCTCAGTAGTTGTGGCGCGTGGGCTTAGTTGCTCCACGGCATGTGGGATCTTCCCGGACCAGGACTCGAACCCGTGTCCCCTGCATTGGCAAGCGGATTCTTAACCACTGTGCCAGCAGGCAAGTCCCCAAATGACTCTAAAATGGAAACTCAGTACTAAAAAGAAGTCCCTGTAATTTGTACAAAAACCTTTTCAAGAATTATTAAAGTAATACTTGGGTGCTATTTCACTTTTAGACAATTTTGCCATTTTGATGGAGAAAAGTTTTGTAAAGAAAAGTTTTCAAAAATATGTGAATACTACTTAGTTCTTCAGAAGATAAGAAGCGCGTGATAAACACATCCTTGTTTAAACAGATCTGTTTGAATGTTGTGTTTGCCCTTAGTTTGTACTAGTTGAAGCCATACAGATAGGCTTTTTGGGGAAAAGCAGACATGGTTCCTTCTTCTTAAGTTCAGCAATTCACTTGTAAATATTAATACTCTCACAGTCATATCACCCTTAATGCTTTTCCCTAATATATTCAATCCATACTTAAAATGTGGGAGAAATTTAAATATGTTGCATCAAAGAATTTTTTGAATCAGCATAAGACTTCTTAGAGTTTCAACTATTTTAATAGATTAAATACCTCTTTTGTCTACATGGCTAATATAATGTGTTAATGGGTTTGGGGTATGAATTATTAAGATGTATTTTTTGATTTTTAAAAATATTCTAGATATGAATTTACAAATAAACCCAAACTGTACTATTTTTGAATATGGGAGGTTTTCCTTCTTACATTTAATGTTAATCTAACATTCAAATGCCGGATTAATAATACTTGTCCCTATTTCTCTTCTCTGGTCTTCAGTTATCCTGTATTTTAAGTGGCAAAAAACTAATCTTGGTTGAAAGTACACTGTAAAAGCATTGTTATTCTTTGTTTTCAGATATTTGCATTATGCATTGTGTGGAAACTCCGCATATCCTGCTTTTGACAATAGAGTTTCTGTTTTAGTGCCGCTGTATAGGTTCAGCTGGTACCTAACACTGGTTATTTGAGTGTATCATCTCCATCCCAACCTGAAGTTCCCCCAATGTTTAGGGCATGCGCAAACAATGAGGAATTTAGTGTTGAAAGGGTACAAATTGTGAATCTGGGCAGTAGGCAGAGCTGTGAGAATGAGTGTCAGAATGAAGAATTGGTCCCATAGTCAATGAAGGCATATAAATGTTTATTTTATATAAAGGGAAACACACACGCACACACAACTGCATACCTCATAAACTTCTAAGGCTCCTGGGAAAACCCTCCCTGGCTTCATTTGCCCTACAGTGAGGGAGGCTAATTGACATTCTTCAAAGGAAATCCCTTTTCTTCTCTTTGGTAGCCATGGAAAGACTCATTAAGCATTCTGTACTCCTTTCTTTCCCAGACCCTGACTTTGCTTAGCCCAAGTGCTAAAGCCCAGGGAGTGATGTCGGGATTTCATTAAGCATGCCCTTCAGTCCTCTCTTCCCCCAAGCTCAGTGTGGGAACAGAGCCTTGCCCCTTAGATGACAGATTCAGAGGGTACCCATAAAGCTTGCCTTTTTACTCGGTGGATGATTTTACTCTTGAAATAGCACCTGCAGAATGTTAAGGCTACATTCACCCATCCTGCCATTCCGCTCCCCATGGAGGGAGAGCTGGATGAGAAAGTCGCTCTAAAATGGTCTTCCCTATCTGCTAATGACAACTTTTTCCAAATAAAACAATCTCTTGGAAATCCTGCCTCACGATGTCATACTCTACCTTTGAATATCTTTTTCAAGTCATCCCTGAAATAATGAGCCCCTTTCTCTCTCCCTGCCTGTGGTTTACCTTCCCACTGTGAGCTGTGCTCAGTGAGGAGCTGGGGCAGTGCCAGCTTCTCTGGAAATGGGGGTGGGGAGGGTTAGGAGGAAAAGGGCAATGCAGGACACAAGGCAAGAAGGGCTCGTGACTTTTCCCTCTTTCATTATGTGTGTCCACTGAGCTGTCCTGTTTCTGTTTTGTAATGGGTTCTTATGTGGCAAGCTGACCTTTTGGCTGAATAGGTCAAACTCCCACTGAGCAATAATCCTCAGCCTTCCTGGTGTTTGTGCATCCCCGAAGGTGACAGGCACTGGTTAGGAATATGACTGGGAGTGTGTGGTACATTTCCCCAAAGAGGAATTGTCTTTTACTGCACTTAATTAATTCTCAAAGACTACCTCACAAGGTTATGTGGAAGAGTCTAGATTAGAGTATTTTTGCCGACGTTGTTGAGGGACAAAACTAATTTTTCAGATACATATTTCACATTGGGGCTTCCTTCTGTCTTCCATTTTTTTAATGAGAGAAAGGCCAAAGGCACAAGCCTAATGATTCATCATATCATTTTAGAATTCTGAGACAATCAGAATTTCTTTAGCTGATTTTTAAAAATCTTTCTCCCTATATATCTCTTCCATTTAAAGTCTCTTAAAACTCTAGGTGTTTTATTTCTAACCCTTGAAAAACATGAGATGATCATGTTGTGGTCTTGATAATTATATGCTGGGCCTAGGTTTGTTTTGAATTGCTTAAAATTTTCTTGTGGAACGTTTATTAGGTCTTATAACACTAGTTACTCTACAGTAGCTAGCAGTTTTCAGTGTCAAATAGTTACTCAGTCAATGCTGAATCGAATTTGAATTACTATATTACTATAGCTTGATTTTTTTTTCTTTTAACAGTTTATATAACCTGTTCAGTTTATACAACTCTCACATCTCACTGTCAGTGACTTAAGAGATATAATCCTCACAGATAACGGGATTATGTGTTCCATTTATTTAGCAATGTGCTGTGCATTTTTTAGTTAATTTAGTGTTCTTTAAATTTCAAACGCAGTGTCTTTTAATTGAACAGACAAATGAATGAAGTGTCTGTAGATCAGATAAAGCATTGACCTATTCAGCAATAAGAAGTACGCAGTGTGTGTGGGCTACCAACTGGTTTTAGAAACGGTCAACTTCCAAAACAAAACAATCTGAGAGAGCTTCATAAGCAATGTATTACTTTTCTGAGAACGACGAGCCTCACTGAGGAAATGCCTCTTTAGTTTTTCTTTAAGCACGAATGATAATCCGTAAACACAGTGACATTAACACAGAGGAACAAAATAACTGTTTGCATCGTTCCTGAGTTATCAGATTATTGTCTAAATACTCAAAATACCAAATGTGGTAGGATGAAAAGTACAAGATAAAAAGTACATTATTTAACATCTATTCAGCTACCAATAATGCTACAGTCAGAGCTGGGCTTCTACTGGAGGCATAATGGACTCCTGTTTAACATATTTATGTTGGTTGTAAAATTAGGAACTGTCATTACAGCCCCATATCACCTGCATAAGTGCAAAACATATAAATCAAGAGAAGTTCCAGTGCCATAAAAATGCCCTTGAAGAGAAACGCATGAAACCACTTACAAGATGCTTGTATGTTACGCTAGCATGTACTAGGATGCACACTCAGATTTCTAGAGGGTCTGAAGAACAAAGAAAAATAACTATGCAGGAAGGACTCATGGATAGAAGAGCTGATGAAGGCATGTGGGATCCCCAGGCTGACTAAGGAGCTTTTAAAATAAAATTCCTAATTATTTATGCATTTGCAACATTTACTTAGAGAACAGCTGAGCCCTAAGTTGAGGAAAGGCAGGAAAAGAAAGGCCATCAATGGACAGGCTTAAATAACCCCTGCAGGACCCCACTGTAGTCACCTGTTTCCATGCTTCTAGAGGGCAGTTGTTACTGGAGCATGCTTCTTGGGCCTTCTAGTAAATAAACATGTTCCCTTCCTTTCCTGTGATGTTTTAGGGTCCTCTGTAGGTTGGTGGCTGTTGCTCTCTTGCCCCACTCTTAATCCAGTTCTTTGGAGAATAGTCTGTGTTCTCTAAGATCAACCCATTTCTTCTGTGAGGTACAATGGTTTATTTTGAACTTCATAATTGGAAGTCCTGAAATGCCCCCAAATTATGAACTATTAATAAGGAGCTTTCTGGATCCTAATTACTGCCTCAAAAACAGAGTGGACACTTTTGAAGTTTTTCAACACCCCCCTTCTGCCTCCCCAGAGCTCCCCTCCCCACAACAATCTTAACAAAAAAAAAAGAACTGCAGATTTTATTCATGTGGGATCATTCACACCAAGCTACCATAATGTGCAATTAACACTCTAGAAACTGAAAACAGTATTCAGCAAGACAGCTGCATTATCAAAAATGCCAAAGGAGTTTTGAAGGGAGTAATGTGCATGTTAGAATAGGAAATTAATCAGAAATGCCACACACCCAGTAGTACTGTCTTAAGTACATCTTAGATTAAAAATTTAAAAATCATATGTCTATGCTTACAGTAATGATTAGTCTTAGGACAGAAAACTGATTTTTCTATTTTAAGAATATTAGTTGTGTGTTTTGCTTCTGAAGCAAATGAAGAATTTGGAATTGAGATCTTTAAGATCCCTTCCAACTGGAATATTCTTTGATAATAATCACTCTTCAATTATATTTTATAAATTTTCCCATTGAAAATAATGCCCCTTTTATTTCTTCTTGCTAGTGATAATGATACTTACCACTCATGCTATTTTCAAAGTGCCTTTCAGACCTGGCAGACATTAGCTTTCAATTGCAGGGGTAAACTGCCTATTTTGCACAGCACAATAATCATAAGTACATTTATATTATAATCCCTACTAAGCTATGGATCCAACTGACTGACTTAGTAACTGAAACGAAGCAGAATTATCCCAGCAGCATTTTGCTGGAATTTTCTTGTCAACTAGCTGAAAGTGTTTTGAGAAGTAAGAAAGTAGGGGATTTGAATTTATTTTCAATTTATAGTGTCTAGGTTTGAGAGAATAGAGGTTTGTCATACAATTTTTTAAGAAAAGCAGGAAGACATAAAGAATGTACTTGTTGGAAATATGGAAAAGTTCAGAATATTTTTGTTCATAAATTACTGGAAAGCAAATTGATTTTTATGTTTGAGAACTTTTTGAAACAGGGAAAAGAGCCAGAACAGATTCAAAAGCAAATTGTGATCCCATTCCAAAAAAAAAAATTGTAAAGAGAAGGCCCTCAATTTTGGATCCCCAAATATCATGCATTAAGCTCTTTTGTTAGGGGTTGGGAGGCCCTTCGGGTGTATGTGCCTGCAGACAGCACATGTAGGGTATGCCAGGAAGAGAAAGACAAACTATAAGTTAGTAGGAGAACAGAAGAATACAGATAAGAAAACAGTCACAGACCTGCAGGACACATGCTGGGCAAGCATCCACCTGGGCTCCCTGTAGGTCCTGTAGGAATAGTTACATGTGAATATTCAGTAAATATGAAATCCAGCCATCCTGAGACACTTAACACTAGTGCAAACAGTCATTAATGAGACTCTCTTAGCCGACATGTTGTGCTTATTAAATTATGATAAAGTTATTGCATTAGAACATTTAAAAAGTCCTGTTTGCTTTTTTCTAGCCTAGAGGATGTTAAACATTCAGGTTTCTCTGGGAGGAAAAGGCAATACGTATATGCTTTAAAAATAACAGTAGCTAAATTTTAAGAAAAACAGTTTACCAATTTATTTTAAAAGAGTGCGAACATTCATATTTGTTTTGTTTTTTTGCTCCAGTGTAGGAAAAATAGTTCAAAAAGGAAAAGAAAATTGTTTTAAGTCTGGATATGATTTTTAATGTTTGTAGAAGTTGATATTCTGAGATGGAAATTCACCCTAGGCTCTGATTTTGCTCAAGCAACTCAGAACCAGAGTTAACACTGGGTTGTGTTTCTCTCAGATCTCTTTGATATAGTAGCTGTCTAGTGATACAGTTACAGAGAAATGAAGCTGAAGGTGTAAATCAGAGCCCCAACTTAATTTTTTTTTCTTTCTTTCTTTTCTTTTCTTTTTCTTTTAAGTTATAGGTGCACAGCGAAGGAGAAGCCCCAGTGCACTGGCCATTGAAGTATTTGAAGCACATTTGGGAAGTCACATTTTGCAGGTACCTTTAAATGAAAAAGAAACTTGCTTATATTTTACTAAGAAAAATCCATATGTTTAGTCTTTTTATAAAAATGTCTTTTATTGCAGCTATGTATATGACTGTTGCTATTTTATCTTGGAATTCTGAAATTCTTATGAATTTATATTTTTCTTTTTAGAAAGCCATCCCTTGAGAGCATATTAATGAGAAAGGGAGGGCAAGTATTATTTGTGCTATAATAATTGAGATGAATTGCACTACTCAGTTGATGCACAATGTATAGTAGCTGGCTGTTCCCAGAATGATTGTGTGTGCTGCATTTGTAAGTGGACATATGCGTGTGTCTTTGGAGCTATATATTGTTTTTGGAAGAGCAAAGAAGTTTTGTTGTGAAAGTAGTGTGACATTTTTATGTGTTGTCAAATTTCAGTTGTTCTTTGCTTGAGTTTGTATTCATAAGTGCTTCCAGTCCTAATGTTTGTTTCCCCAAATAACAGTCTCTGTCAGGGGGAGATGTTAGAGTACATTTTTAAGTAAAAGGAGACAAATAGTAATAATTTGATTTTTTTCCAGTGACTTTCATGACAAATAAATGTGAGGGTGACTAGGGTGGACCTGTAGTTATTTACTCTTGGAGAAAATTGATCACAAACTTAGCACCTCACTTACTCAAAACTTGTTCTCTTAAAACTTTGCCATCAATCTGACCCATCTTCCTTAATCCACGGGGTAATTGTTCTACGTTGTTTCTGTTTCCAGGATAAATGTTGCCCTTGCCAAAGCTTTTTTTCTTTACCATGTAAAATACATTTTTAACGTGGAATTAGAGAAGCAGACACATGTGGGATGTTTAGGCATCTTATTTGAAAAAGATGGTTATGTTTTTCTTAGATGAGATTTGGGGTAAAAATAAAGCTAAACTCCAGATTCCTGTCCATTCAGAGTAATTTTTTGTTAAAAAAAAGACCTCTGTGGTGCTTTCATTTTCTAGATAGCCAAAAGTAGTACTGAATCTACCATATTATTTCTGACAATATGTACCTTAGAAAACTGCTATCATCACATGTCCATGGTCAAATTAGAGTGGTTCTCCTAAATGGTTCCTTGGCTGGCAGCTTCAGTATCACCTGAGACACTTGTTCAAAGGACAAATTCCTGAGCCTCTCCTGGACCTAGTAAATCAGGATCTTCAGGGTGAAATCCAGGAATTTGTTATTTTTAGTAACCCTTTGAGATAATTTTGATGTTTTATTAGGTCTGAGATGTCACAATTCACATTTGCAAATTTAAGGCCCTAAAAAGTCTTACTTTTTTTTTTTTTTTTTATTTCGATATTTCTCATTTCTCCCCTAATATCTGTTAACATCCCATAGAACTGATGTTTCTTGAACTACACCTTGGGAGATGCTATTCTATTGTGCACATAAAGTTTTGAATTACCTTTGCAGTAGATTAGGTTCGGGGATACAGAGAGGATATTTCTTTCTAAAACTTTGAATTTTTATTTCCCTCTTTTCTGTGCATTTTTGTGCATAATCTCCTTGATAAGTTTTGTATGAGTGATACCATATATACCACTGTCCCTCTGTATTTGTGGGGGATTGGTTTCAGGACCCCTGTGGATACCAAAATCTGTGGCTGCTCGAGTCCCTTATATAAAATGGCATAGAATTTGTGTATAACCTACGCATGTCCTCTTATATACTTTAAATCATCTCTAGATTACTTGTAATACCTAATAACATGTGAATGCTATATAGATTGTTGGTAGCATGTGGCAAGTTTAGATTTTTCTTTGTGGAGCTTTCTGGATTTTTTTCGAATATCTTTGATCCGTGTTGGTTGAATCTGTGGATATGTATGGCCAACTGTACATTGTTAGATTCTGATGTGATCCAGGATGACTCCTATTTCTATTCTGACGCAGTCAGTGCATAAGACTTTGTCAGTGAGAGAAATGGTTCAAACAGTATTCTATCATCCTGTAAATGTTCTCTGGAAATCTTGAGTTCAGTGTTCTGTAGGGAGGCGGACTTAGGAGCTGCAAGAATTTGAAACTAATTTAAAACACAAAACTTAGGAATTTGAATGGAACATAAGCTCAGTGAGAGCAATGTAGAGTTATAATATAGGATGGCTGTCCCCAGTGCCAGTTCAACATTGGACTCCATTGAGAGAGCAGAGGATCTAGATGAGGCTGCTGAGCTCTTTGGTTTGGTCACACCCGCCTTAGGCAACACTCTTCAAGAGAAACATAGACAGCTGGATGTCATTTGGAGTGGAATAACTCGATGTGTTTGTGAACTAGAAATCGTGTCACATGAGGTGTGGCAAAGGGCTTGGTGAAGCTACGTGTGGAAAACACGTGGCATAAAAAGAACATTAATATCCTCTCTATCTATCTGAAGGCCTCATGCCCAAAGAAAACAAACAAACAAAAAAAAGGATTAGATCCATTCTGTGTAGCTTCAGAGTGTAGAAAGAAGAGAAAGGGTGAAAGTTGAATAGAAAAAAAAATCACCTTCATATAACAAAAGTTGCAAATAGGACTGTCTATATCTCCAACATGCTCAAAGCCTTTAGCCTTAGGAGAAGTATAGGTGGCTTGGTAAGGATGCTTTCAAGAAAGTCAGACATACAAGTGTGGTTGCCCTAGATAGTCTTGAAATTGTCATAGAAACTAGAAATTCCTATCATTAGATTCTAAAACCAAAGGTTATGGAGGGGAAGAACTGTATATGCTCTTCAAAATGATATGCTAGAATTGTAGGCAGGAAGGGGTTGGGAAGTAGTAGTAAAAAGAAGGGCTTCCTTTAAGCTATCTGGTTAGATCTCTTGCCTCCTAGCAGGATAACTCTTGAACCCATAGATCTGTGTCTGTACCACATTCAAAGTATCTCAGTAGTCTGCTAGGGTAAGATGATTTCGTTATTTTCCTTCAGGAGGTTCCATAGTTGAATCTGGTTGATTCATGGGCACTGGGATGAATTCTTTCTTCCTTCCTTCTCTCCTACCATTCTTTCATTTGCAAATATATGAAAAAAACCCTGTGTGGTCAACAAGGTGGGCGTGGTCTATAATATCACAGTTTATCATCATTACGAAAAAAGAAAAACAATAATAGTAACAACAGAATTTGCTGTAGTAGGCACATGGCTGCTGTCCTTAACTAGCTTGCAATCATTTGGTTAAAGAACCAGGAGGCTTCATAAAGTGAGAAGCATCACAGTGGTCAAGTGCTATGGGGCTGCGAAGGAGCGAGGCTCTGAATTTGCCACAAGGCATCAGAGAAGACGTCTCAAGTTGTTGATGGCTGAATAGGAGTTTATTAGGCAAATACAATGGAAGAATATTGCAGTCAAAGAAATGTCAAACACAAAGGCATGGGGGCAAGTCATAATAGATCTTGTTTGGGGACTGTTAAGCTGTTCAATTTGATGGCTGTTTTACATGCACAGGGGAGCATGTAAGAGATAAAGATGGAGAACTTATGATCCATATTGCACAGGCCCAGTGAGCCAAGCCAGGATTCTATAACCAGCAATGAGCCTGTGGAGAAGGCTTTCATACAAGAGTGACAAGGTAAATATTTGGTTTGTTTCTGGAGTTATTATTAAAATACAGTCTAGGAAGCCTTTGGGTTGTGAGAGGCTGTTATAAAGAGACAATTTAGGAAATTATTACAAGAGTCCAAATGAAGATCTTATCCAAGATAGAAGCTCTATGAATGGAGACATGGCATGGAATTGGGATAGAATTATTGGCACGTGGTATGAATTAGATATGAAAGGCTAGGGAATGATAGGCGTTAACAATGACCACAGGTTTTCTAGACTGGTAACTAGCTACCTAATGATACTCTTGCCTGAGAGAGGTTGAAAGGGATATCCTCTTACATAGCCAAGTCCGTAAGAGGTAAGCAGTTGGAAACCAGAGTCTGATCCTCTAGAGCAAAATCAAGGCAAGGGGTAAAAACAGGGCTGGGGATTACTGATCACTAGTGTGTAGATGAATGGTAGTTCACATCAAGCAGTGAGTTGCAGACCGGTGGAAATGATATGGCACAAAGAGAGAAAAGGGTTGAGGAGAGGCAACCCCGTATATATCATCACTTTAAGATGCAAGTAGAAAATGAGAAAGGAGTAGACAGAAAGATAAGAGGAAATCACAAGATTTTTGCTTAAGGAAGGAGTATCAAGGTGACTGAGGATATAAATCCTTCAGTAGGGTAACCACTGAAGAGATGTCATGGGTTTTGTCAATTAAAACAATTGCAGTAAAAATTTAGGTGCAGAAGACAAACCGAAAGAGTGATAGAAGGTAGAAGTGTCTGGATGTTTGCGGTAAAGGATGGATGGGAGATGAGAAGGTAGTGTTACAGGAAAATTTTGTATTTAATGTTGTTTAGAGTATGTTTATATTTCTGAGATTCATGGGGTCAAGCATTGGTCAATGATATGCTGTTTAGCAATCAACTTTTTAAAAATCAATATCTAGTGGTCATGTCTGCATTAGGAAAGGATAAGCTTTCATTATTATTAATGGCTATATGCCATTCCATACTGTGGATGTATCATAATTAACCATTTTTTTGTCATTGAGTATTTTGATTATACCTATAAGCTTGCATTTCTAATGAAAATACCAAGGGAAGTATGTTTTAATTAGAAAAGGCCTAATCCAGTTTGATTTTGGCTTAAATTTATCGAATTTTTGGTATGTATTAAGTTCTATGTACTGTGCTACTCTGCTTATGTCATCAGTTAATACTTACAATATGTACCTGTGAGACAGGTGCTCTGATTGCATGTCTTACAATTGAGTAAACTAAGATTTCTTAGAAAACTCACATAACTGACTGACATTCACATGGCTACTTAAGTGAGAGCTGAATTTGAACCTAGGATGTTAGATTATAAATACTTGCCAAGAAATGATGACATTTTAAAAGAGAATGGTAATAAAAGGAAAGAATTTATATTTGGAGTGAACAGGATTAGGGATCTGATGGAATTGGAGGGTAAAATAGAGATCAGTTCTGAACACTAGGATGGGGCTCAGGAAATACCTGGGTATTCTCTGCACCAGGTGGCAAGCCTCCCTGTTCCTCATGCCCCCAGTGATGTTTCATGGAAAAGTGTGCTAAGGACCCCTCGGTGTAGAGAGCTGGGGGTGGGGGATGAAGACAGACTCCTTAATTTTTGATCCATCCATTCTGTGGGCTACAGTATATGTGTTCGCTGTGTGCATCTTATTAGCCATATATTCTCTTAGGAAAAATTAGAAAGTTTGGTGGATCCTTCAAAATGTGACTTCTTTCCTCCTGAGAGGGGAAAAGAAAGAAACATAATGGTGATTCTGTCAATATAAAAATCAACTGTTGCAAAGTTATTTTCCGATTTAATGATCCAATACCAGTGTATGTAGGCAAGGCCATCGCCCAACCTGTGTACTGTGTAATTCTGGGACCACCATTCACATCATATACACAAAAACCTCACTACTGACTGTGACCCTTAGTAGCCCCAGTGAACCTGTAGCTCTTTCAGGCATGGCTTTCAGGACAGGGGCATCTTCTGCAGGAGGGGTGAGGCATTCAAGGGATGTCAGCCTTGCAGCTGCACAACTATGAAGTGTAGGCACTGGGCCTGAGTCAAGGCATTTATTTGACTTTATTCTTCTTTGACTCTTATTAGAGGAACAGGAGGGCAAGGGGTCAAGATTGAGAACTGTGCTATTTGTGACAGGCTAAGTAAAAATCCAAGAACTTTAGGTCATTATGTGAAATCTTTCCTGAATATAGTACTTGTGACTAAGACTAATTTGGTTCCTTCTTTAAAAGCTTTCTTTAGGCATTATTGTTCTCACTTCATGATTCCTTAATATTAAAAATATGAGTGGATATTTACTTTTACTTTTCCAGTTTAGAGACCAGATAGAATATTTATATTTTACTTCATCAAAGTTAACGAAACAGAAAATGGTAACAAATATCATCTTCGTAACTCATAAAATTAACTAGTGGAATGACTTTCCCTTAGGTGCCAGATTTATGAATGGAGTGCTTTAATTATTTGCATGCCCTTAGCAGAAGGGTTTAAGTTATTTTTTCATTCTGTAAATAAAGCTTATATAACTGTTATATGAAATTGTGGTATTGTTTTTGCATACTCCATAGTAATGCCACTTTACTTACCTCACAGGTGTCAAAACAAAGCAATCAGATCAAACCTTGTATGTGGAAGATCTTTAGGATTTATATTTGTATTCATTGTGAGCACATTATGGTGAACTACAGATAGGATATGTTATATACCTGACATTGAGTAATTCATATCGTTACTAATAACTATTACTTATAAACTGAAGGATGGTTTTTATCCATAACTAGTTTTGGATATTACGATAAATGAAATTTTGTGAGTTGGATGAATACAATCATAAGGACCCACACTTTTGTATATAAATGGTACAGAACTAAAATTATTATTTAAATGAAGTCTTGGGAGAATAAAAATATTCTATAAGAAGTGCCTTAAAGGGAGATAATGGTGGAAGTGTGGCATCCCAGTGTTAGTTTTGGATTTGTCTATGTTGCATGAACCCTCCTCTATCTGTTATTGACTCTGCATTATTTCTGGGTATTAAGACATTTTTGTATTACTGTTATGGCATTCAAACCCCATAAATGAAAGAGAATACCATGTGCAGACCCTTTGAGGAAGACCAAGAGAGATTCACCAAGAACATGCCAGTATTGCAGCATAGCACCTGAGGGTCTCTGCCTGGGAGTGCACAGAAAAGGCTGGGCAGAGAAGTCGCACGACCGCCTGTCTTCCTCAGCATAATTAGGGAAATAATTGTTCTTGAAAGGATTAGTTTTTGGTAGAACAACTCTCTTGTAGAAGACGGATATGGGCATCACCTTAGCAGAATAGTTTAACTAAAGTATGTATTTTCTTAAAATGGTGAAAAAGAGGGGAACTCAAATGTAGCTATTTTTCTATTTGATAAACAAAGTCGTCAGAGGTTTGTGTGCGTTAATATGGACGATGCCAAAGATCTCAGTGAAATGTCAGATTCGATCATGTGGTTTTTCTTTCTCGTAACACCTTCAACCATGGAATAGAGAGTAGAAGTGAAAGAAGAGCCTAGATTTAAAAGAGGATGTTATGGATGAGATGTAGAATAAAATAAAATTAGGATTGACATTTAAATATCTATGTTTCCATTTTTAGTCATATTTTGAAGATCGCTTAAGGGCATACCCTGGAATCATGGTTGGTCTACATACTATTTTGGCCCTGCAGAATTCTTGTTTGACAAATGAGAACGTATAGATTCTCTCCTGGAAATATTTAAAAATTTGGGTTAGTGTAGTAAGGAAAACAAAATGAAAACATCTTGTGACGTTTTGTATCTTTGCTATCGTTCAAGTATTTCTAGCCACAGCACTGCTTCAGTATCTGAGACCCACTCAATTGTAGGAGACTAAGAAGATCCTTTAGAGCAAGTAGACGTATAGGCAAAAGAGCTACTTACCACTGTGTTGGAGTGGGGCTGGAGAATGCCAAATCTGTTATTAGCATCTTCTGTCATCTCATTCAGCAAGAGACAGTAAAGGTAGACTAGTACAATTCAAACATCTGGACAAAGAAAAGTGAATAATACCTAAAACAGCTCAAAAACTGACTAATACAAACATAAAAATTATTACGTAAGTTGCTGCCTAGCCAAGTCAACATTCGTTTTACATTTGATGGCAGTGTTTTCAAAAGACTTCTGTGAGAGGGAGTATGTTAAGTGTATTTTCTGTCTTATTGATGAATTGGAATTTTACCCTTATTTATTATTTTATTGGAACTTATAAGTATCAAAGAAACGATCATCTCTTACTCCTTATGGCCCTCGTTGGCAAAGTGGTATCCTGCCGGACATCAGTTCTAAAATAAAATACAATTCAACTAGTAGAGGCATTCTCTAGCTGTAAAAGAGGAAAGAGAAAAAGGTTAGTGACCCTGCAATTTCCCAATGATCCAGAATGGTAAGAAAATGTAAAACTAAATATAGAAAAAGAGAAAGTTAGTGAATATATTTGCATATGCAGATTAGCTTAATTGATACTGCTTGCCTCTACAGGGATTTTTCATTACAAACTGGAGTGCTACATTGTTCAGCTCATATTGAGTAATTTAGTAACTAATGAGACCAGTTTGCACTAATTTGCATATGATAAATGAGCTTAATTGCAGTAAATAACTTGGAGGCATAATTACTTAATTTTCCTGTGTTGCACGGCTTTTAAGTTCACGTATGAACAACTCAAGATAATTTTGCATATTTAAATTAGTTGCTTTTAAATTTTCTTGAACAACAAAAAAAAGGAACACACCTTATCAATTGAGCTGTAAAACAATTGGATGTAAGGCTTAGAGTATTTTTATTTAAAAGAAAAAAGGAAAACAAAGAAAAGCAGAAATTTGTCCATTGTTCTCTCTAATATCTTTACCTCAGATAAGATGTCAGCACTGACATTAGGAAAATGTTTTTCACGTTGGAAGTTAATTCACAACTTCTATTAGTAACTGGCCTGGGTGTAAACTGAAGTGTATATATGAGTGAATCATAACTTTTGAAATAGGGTTTATTAAAAAGATGTGTTTTGTCCCTTATCTAATTTGACAAACCAATATCAGAGGAGTCAGTTGGATCTGCCATCTGCAATGTGCCTATTTCTAAGTTGCTGGGCTTGGATGAAGCAAACACCGCTCTGACCTTAGCATGTATTTTCTATCTAGATTAATGTTTCGTCCTTATGAAATTGGTTTCATTGGAGATTCTCGGTGTGGTTTGCCAAGAATTATCTCACTGGTCTTCACATGAACTCAAGAATGTATGTTTTATCAAATCTCCATTTGCAAAATTGAAAAACTGAAGCACACAGAGGGTGATGACTAAACCATTATTTCATAATACTATATTGCCTTAGAATTTCACTTTGAGGGGAAAAAGGATAACTTATTCAAGATTAACTTCTTAAGTCAGATAAAATCATATTCATGATTATAAGAAAATATTTTATGGTTGTGAAAATTTTAGAGCTGTCACTTAAAAAGTCATTGATTCTTTAACTCATTGTATAAAAAACAGAAGGGGACGTTAGGGTTATTCATTTGCCACAATCTGGAAAAATAACTCCTGAAACTTTTCTTGAAAAGGCTCAAATCCATTAAATTCGGTATAAGCATCCTATATCTTTCAGAGATGGGCCAAAGCAAGTGCTAATAGTAGTATATCTCAAGTGGAAAATTTGGGTCCTTCATGTAATAGGTACTCAAGAAGTAACAGATGAATAAATGAATGAACAAATCATTCTTACCAAAGTCACATTTAATCCTAGAACTAAGGCCTCCTCTCACCTCTGTGTTCCCAGCCCCGTCTTTATCCATTTTTTCTAGGTGTGTGACAGAGTATGGCAGATTCTTTTCGTGCATGCATTTTGGCATCCAACCAACTTGAGCTCACATCCTGATGTGCCCACTTATTAATTATGAAACCTAAGACAGTCTCTTGCCCTCTCTAAGCCTCAGTTTCTTCATCTTTAAAATGGAGAAAACAGTAGTAGAAGTTTTCCCGACAGGCATGTTGTGAGGATTGAAGGAGATAGTATAGTTAAACACGCTTAGTATAGAACCTGGCGTGTAGAATGTGTTTAATAAACATCTGCTAGTATTTCTGTGTGTTCTGTAGTCCAAAATAATGGCCAAGTTTTTAAAGAAAAATGTTCATGCTTAGCGGGAGCATTACCACACAGGAATTAAGGATCATTATCAATAAAACCCTCTTAGGTTTAAAGCAAGGTAAATAATTTTCATTGAACACAACCTAAACTATCTGTTTACATAAGTGGTATTTATATTTGGTAGTGTATACTGGTTTACAGTAAAATTTTAAAATTTGGTAGTAAGAATATATTTTCACCTTGGGAATGAAAATCCTTTTATGACAACTGAAGGAGTTGTCAGAATAATCTCATTAGCAATCTAGAAGCAACTAGAAAAAGTAGAGTTTGTAAAGTGACTCCGGATGCGACATTTCTTTTAGACCAAAATGTGATATGCCATTACCCTTCTCATCATGCTGTACAGTCTCCTCGATTTGCTTAGAAAAATGGGAATTAGCAGCCAATCAGAAGTCCAGAAGAGCAAGAAGATAGAAGCAGCCATCAACATGGCTATAAATTACGTTGAAGAGACATTGACGCGCATATATGATTCTCCTCATGCTCATTGCACAAAGTCCATCATCTGTCATGCCAGAAAGGGCTCCTTTCCACATCAAGAGCAGAAGGGAGGCCTTCCCAGGAGAATTTTCATGATGGTGTGTTGTATATATGTGGCAGGTACAGATCCCTTTGGGTTTTCATGTACCTTACTAATTTGCATGGTAATCATGTGTCATCATTCACAGAGAAGTAGTGTGAGAGGTGTGGGTAAGGAGAAGAGGTTTGAGGTAACTGTTACTGTGGAGGAAACTGTGGTTTTGGTCACATGACTGCAACTAGTACTAATTATAACTGGGGACTTCCTAGTCACAATATTGATTATCCTAGGTAGGCAGGATCTAGGAAAATGAGACAATGAGTTTAAAAATCCTAAGCTTCAGTTTAGTAAATATTTACTGAGTACCTAGTTTGCATCAGAGGCTAGGGAAAGTATCAGGATACAAAGGTGAGTCATGGTTTTGCCTCTCAGCGTTCCCACTGTGAATAGAGAAGACCAAAAACAGACCAGCATAATTCAGTGTAACATAGACTAGTGGCTTTGAATCCCTGCTCTTAGTTATGTAGACTTGGGCAGTTTATTTAAACTCTCTAAGCCTGAGTTTCCTCAACCCCAAATGGAGATGGTAGCAGTTCTTACCTCAGAGACGGCTGTGAGAATTACGGATGGGGTACTCGCACAGTGCCTGGCACATAGTGGGCGTTCTGCAAAAGTTGGCTGGCACTGCACCCTGGAAGTACCAGGAGAGAATCAGGTCACCCAGCTTGGGGCTGGTCAATGAGCACTTTCTGTGGCTACAAACTTAAAATTACACAGTTCACCCACCACACACACACCCCTTTTAAGTTTGGTTTTCATGTGGGTCTCAGTGGGGGTAGTTTGAGGGTCCTAGCCTCACACATACGTTCGCCTAGTGTGGTCCCATACAGTAAGACTGTGGCAGGGGAGGAAAATAGGGCAGCAGTATCATTGTGGTTGGGCAGCCTGTGTCTGGTACCTGCTGATAGGAAGATTGTTTGCAAGGTATGGGAACGTATCTTTAATTCTTTCTCAAGCGCTAAGGGTGGCCACCTTATTTGGAGATTAAAGGGGAACAGAAAGATACTTGCAATTTTCAAAGTGGATGGAGGGGCTCCCCTGGTGGCGCAGTGGTTGAGTCTGCCTGCCGATGCAGGGGACACGGGTTCGTGCCCCGGTCCGGGAAGATCCCACATGCCGCGGAGCGGCTGGGCCCGTGAGCCATGGCCACTGGGCCTGTGCATCCGGAGCCTGTGCTCCGCAATGGGAGAGGCCACAGCAGGGAGAGGCCCACGTACAACAACAACAAAAAAAGTGGATGGAGGTCTTAGAAAATCTTAGAGTTACATGTCAAATATGAATATGAATAATTCCCTGATGATAAAGATATTTGCAAATCTGGGACAGATTCTTGTTCTTTTGGCTTTAGAATAGTCCTTGGTGTAGTAAACATTATATTCTTGTCGCCAGCATCAGCTAGGAATGACATAGAATACAGTGACACCAGCTGATTATCGTTTATTAGGGACCCAAAACTCAGTCAGTATGGCTAAGGTTGCTTTCTCATCTGAATCTCAAGAACTTCATAAGTCTTTTGGGTTTGAGGAAAGTTTGGGGGTGGGAGCTCGGTGGGTAATGTGCTTTGTTTCCCAAACTAAGCTGATGGCAGACATCTGTGAGCATCCAGGAACAGCAGTATTCTACAAAACACACTTAGGGAAAGTCTGGCTTAGAAGAATCGAATCCAAATTAGTTTAAGGTATTTTTTAAAATCTCTAAATAAAGTAAGAGCTAAATTGAATGCATAACTGAACAATTTTTATACAATAATGTCACATCTGTAATCTACTTCACTAGTTTTTTTTCCAGAGAATTTTATTTTATTATTTTAATTTTTATTTTATATTGGATTATGCAGCTGATTTACAATGTTGTGTCAGTTTCAGGTGTACACCAAAGTGATTCAGCTACATATATACATACATCTATTCTTTTTCCAATTCTTTTCCAATATAGGTTATTATAGAGTATTGAGTGGAGTTCCCTGTGCTATACAGTAGGTCCTTGTTGATTCCACTAGCTTTTTTAAAACAAAGATTATTACAGAAGAATCTTCCATATGTAATTTGTGTGTGTTTTTGCACATGTGCACATGTGTGGTCAAATTTTTAAAAAGCCTTTTTTTTTAACTGTACAAAGTAAAAAAACAAAGAAAAAAGAAGGAATATGTTGAAAGGTCAAAAAATACAGGCAAGCAAAATCAAGAAAATAAAAATCAAATATTTCTCCATCATCAGAGGTTCTGTTTCATTTGATTATCTGTAAATCAACCAAAATGGGATTGTGATCCTACCAGGCTCCATCCTCTCTCAGCTGCAGGCAGGTGCCTGTGAGCCAGCCCAGGAGCTGGATCACATGTTCCCTGATCACCAAGATTCCAGCTGTTTTTATTAACGTCTGGTAGCACCTTGTGAATATCACTTCCTGGCTACTTGCCAACTCAGGATCTGATGATTTAGGACTGCAAGGTAAGGAATTCATGTGACAGTGTTATATTGTGTTGGCAGAATAGAACTCTGCCTAAGAAAAGAAAAAGTCATACCGTTTGCTTTATCTCTGTTGGGAAAAATAAGCATTAGGGTAAATTAGTCGAAAATACTATAAACATGTATTATTCTGGTTGAATAAAATATGTAACTGATGGTTGGATTGCCCACAGAGAAGGGCCTAGTCAAATTCCCATGAGGCCAGATAACTGCTACAGGAATTGTCAGGTCAGAGCAGCTGTTTTCCTCATTTCTAAAGATATAAAAAATGCAGGTGACCTTTTAGGCCACCAGAAAAATGCCCTCTGAAATAATCCACTCTCATACTTCATTTTAGGGTGATACAATGTTTTAGTAAATTTAGTCTGGTATAGAGATTAGACCAAGGGTAGAATTGACCTAAAGAAACAAAAAATTCTTTTTTTGTAAGTAGGAAGCCTGTGAGTTCTACATAAATACAAAGGCAAATGATAATATCAATGACTATTTTAATTGCATCTTTAATCCATAAGGATAGTTCAATGACATTTTAAATTATACTTTTAGAATTGTAGTCACATAGAAGATAAAACTCAGTAACTATTTAATAATGCATAGTAAGATCAACTGTATCCTCTCTTGAGATCACATTTAGGTGGACTGAATGTAAAAGTCCAATCCAGAATTTAGACAGCATCTAATCTTCTGGAAGGCATTGTTGGGTCTTTCTAAATATAAGGTACCCAGGCCTGGTTCTTTGAGTTGGTACCAGTTATCTCTACTGAATGATTAATTCCACTAGATTCTCAGCTAAACTGTATTATTTTTTTGCAAGGAATTGGATTGTTGCAGATCAAACTGTTCTCAGTACTAGAAGGTTACTGATCAGTTTGGGGAATTTATGCTACGGATTGTTTACTAATTGGTAATCATTTAACCTGGTTTTACTTGAAGACTACAGTATAGTTAGGTTGCTTTTAGTGGGGAACAATTTCACACCAAAATAAAACAATCCCTTCTCAGGACACATCTTCTACTGAAATTGGCGGGATACCTCAGTCACTGCTGCTCATTGTGACTGTTAAGTATCTGAAGGATTCCATTTGAATAATGGAACTTAGGTATAGAGAAGACTCATTCTGCTAAGAACATATGAAAGTAAGGAAGTTCCAGATTCTCTAAAATTGAAAGATTAAAACTGTATACAAGCAGAAAGTCATCTGATCCTTGTTCCCTGGGTACAGATTTAAAATACAGAACTATACAAAAGTTTGGGGAATAATAACATTGTATTAGCACACATTTCTTGAGACTTCATCTGTATCAGGCACTCACTGAGTGAGCTGCTCACACGCATGATCTCGATTGGTTCTCTCACCCATCTTTTGAATTAGATACTGTTATTATTTCCATTTGAAGGATGAAGAAACTGAAGTTCAGAGTGGGGAATTGACTTGCTTAAGGACCTGCAGCTGTTATTAGCTGCCACAGCTGGGATTGGAACCCAGAAGCGGAAGTGGGAAAGAGACAGAGAAAGGAATTATAAGGGAAATATTAGGTATTAAATTGTTTTACAGTTGAACTTTTTCAAGTGGCATACTTTAAGCTATGGTTTGAATGGAAACTAGAGGACATGCACTTTTGTTTAATAAAGAAATATTTGCCCTGAGCAGAAGACAACATTTTAAAGCTTGTCATTTCATTTCTGGGAAAGTATTTGAGGAAAATGACATGGCTCAGCCCTGTTTGCTAACCATTTTGTTGTCTCCTGCTGAGACTTGCCATTTCCATAGCCAGTGGGCTGAATTGAATCAGACAGAAGCAATAGGTCATTAACAGAAATGGAGACTTGGGACAGCCTGCAGAGGCTGAAAGAGAGGCAAAATCATTTTGGGCCACATCAACAAATCTGTGTCTAATAGCATCTCATGCAACTATGTTTGGAGAGGTTAGCCTGATTTTCAGAGAAACTTGAGAAGCTTTAAAAAGCACAAAGTAATTTTTTCCCCAAAGCGTGCCATGCTTAACATGAAAATATGAGTAGGAGAGGATGCTCTACTTGTTTCCACATGCTGCATTTCCCCCTTTAGTCACACTCATTGAAAATAACTGTTTAAAATCCATTTAGTTAAAAAAAAATCCAGGCTTTATTTTTCTACCAATATCTGCATTAACCTTGAGATCTTTAACTTGTAGCATTCATCCAAATGGAGATTATATTATTTATTTTGATGAATATCTTAATTATTTGTGTTTTCTCAATCCTTGGAGATTCTTCTGGATTATTGAAATTGGGGTTGGGAGGAGAGGTTTTGCCACCGATATGACTGCCCGTAATTTTTGGTATTGGTGAGGCTATTCATCTTAGAAAATATGTGTAACTAGCCTCCTCTGAAATGTAGACCAATTTAGCAGGGGCAGGAAAAATACAGACCCTGACTGTTGACATTGAACAAGTATTCAGTGTGTGCCTGCTATAAGAAGGCACACTAAGTACAGATTTGGGGAATATTTAGATGTTGTTCCTTCTCTCAAAGAATTTCTAATGAATTTTTGTATCCTAATCTGGAATGATAGGTGCAGGTCTAGAGGCAGGATCCTAAATTCCAATGACTGCATTCACAATTGAGTAAAACTTAGGAAATACAATACCATTTTCAGGGCCAGCTATCATTCATATGCTTAAAAATTCCCCCATTTAGTTATACATGAACAAACCCATGTGTGGTTTTAGGGGAAAAAATTCCAAAATGATTGCATGTGTGTCTTCTACTAGATCATAAGAAACTCAAAGATGGGAATCATGTCTTGTTCATCTTTGTGTCTTCTGCTCTGAGTCAGTACTTGTAGTACATTTGTAGAAGGACTTAAATTTGTGTAAAGAATTCATGTAACTTCTAACAGATTGATCATTAATTGTCTCTTATGTTTTGGACAGCATTATTAAGTCAGCGATACTAAATGATTCCAAGATGTATTCTTATCACTTGCAGACATTTACATGCTGGGCTCCTGGTAGGGTTAATGCATTACGTACCCAAGTCCCCATCCACCAATGTGAGAACGTCCTTCTCAGCCAAGAGGTCATTAAAGAAAACACAGTCCCATCATAATGTCATTTTCCCCTTAATCTTCTGATTACTTACATTTGGTTTGGTCCTAATTAGGAATACCTTTAATTGCTTTATCACAGTGATGATTAACTGTGCCCAAGTCAAACCTCTTTGAAAGAAAGGACAAATCCTTCTAAAGGCTTGTGCATGATTGCACTTAGGAAGAATATTAAACAAAGGAATAGAAGTGTTCCAACTTCGTGAAGGCTGGTCGGCCCTTCTACATTCCTAAAATACTCAGGGGTGATTTTTATTCCCGAGTTTTTGAGAACTGGAAAAACTTAACCTTCTGGGTTTTTTCCCAATATGTTGTAATCTGCTGCCTTATTTACATGAATCATTCTTCCAGAAGACAGTATTAGGAGTAAAATACATGCCAGCTGTTCTCTAGAGTGTTAAAAAAAAAAAAACCAAAAGCAAAATAAACTTTGAGATCGGCATGCCATCACTGAAGGAGTAAATGGCCGTTTGTCTTTGTTTTCCATTTATATGTGTAAAATAGCAATGATTGAGATTTTTCATATTTTATAAATTAGGTTTAAAACACCAAATACAAGTTATTTCTTGCTGAAATGCTTGGTAGCAATCAGGTTCATTTTAAGCGATGTGTAATGGTTGATAAAAGTGGCTCAGTTTCATTTTTAAATGAAAGCACCAACCTTAGGATACTCAAAGAATTAAGACCTTGAGATTGTGTATTTTAAGTCTGCATTTTGATTCAATTTTTCTAAAATGGACAGACTTTGAGATTTTAATTTATTTTGAGATCAAATTATTGCAATTTAAAGTCAGCACACAGTATTATTTTAAAGTTTCTGTGTCTTTTAAAACAATCTCATGGTACAATATTTATTTCAATCTTACATTTTATGTCCTTCACAGAAATATCAGGTATATGTATTACATTGGCATCTATCGCCCAGCAATTTAATTGATGGAGTTCATATCAGTCAAACAAAGCTCATTTCTCCCAGGTCTTTCTCACGGAGGTGTGGGCCACTCACTGGACGTCAGGGTGGAGGGTCTGTTCACCCCTTGCTGAGGAGTAGGTTTGGTCTGAGGAGAAGCAAGGGTCTTTGCTTTGGGAAAGCTAGCACAGATGAGCAGCAGGAAACGTCACTGTCAATTTATTATCAAGCTATTCTTTCTTCCTGGAGGAAGGCTTTAGCACTTTTAATCTATAATGATTCACACTTGAGAAGCATCTCGTTTTCTCATTTTGTTACACCCACCTGGAAGGAAACTTGCGTTCATCCGGTGGCTCATTTGCAAAGGAGCGAGTGAAGAGAGGTGATGTATAGATGAAGACCCTCCCTTGCTGTTTCTCAGGGTAGGTGCCTGTGACACACACCTGTTCCAGTGCTGTGGGGAAGCTGCCACAGAATCAGAGAAACACTCACACAAATGTATCTGCCACTGCGCATGTTCTTTTCATGCTAATTGCCTCTGTTGGAAACTTGGTGCGTGTAAGTATAAACTTACCTAGACCTGTTTTAGACACTGCACCCTATGTTTCTAGTCAATGGAGGTTAAAATTAACAATTGAAGAAATAGCACCGATACTTTTTCAGATTTCCCTTGGTAGACTTTGGTACAAAAGCTGACAAAACAGGTAAATTCCCGGTGTGCTGCGGTGTAAGGTGATTATCTAGCTTGTTGTTTTCAAACGCACTGAAATCTAGGAAGTGCCAATGAGTGTAACAGGGCGGTAGCAGACTGGCCCCCAGCAGAGAAACAATCAGGTCTAGCAGAACATTCAGCTGTGGGACCAGGAGAGAAAAGCTGACATCCAGATGCCAGTGCTTTGGAAATCTTATCTGGAGTTGCACATATGGGTCCTGCATCTGCTCTGGTTATGCCAGCAGTCGGCATCCAAGTTGACACAGCTACCACGGTATAAGCAGGCAGAAGCACAGCTATACGTCTGGGTCTCTCTGCTAAGACAGCTGTCAAAAGCGGTGATGTTGGCCTTACGATAGCTAGTTTTCAGAGGACCAGTGTGGGCTCTTTGAGTGACAGATTTTAAGCGCCCTAGATGAGTCATTTCTGAATGGCCATCGTTGGAGGAAGGTGGCAGGGGGGGAAGCAGGTATACACAGATAAGTGTGTGTGCACAGTGAACACATATAGGATGGTGCTTTTTCTCTGGCCAGCATAATAGTGCTCAAGGACAAGTAGGACCAAATGATTTTGGACAATGATTTAAATCAGTGCATGGTAAGTAAACTCTTGATGTACATATTCTACCATAGACATTTGGTTAATCTAATAGTGACAGTAAACAACCTTTTCCTGTTTTAGGTAAAAAAAAGAGAGGCTTAGTCCATACAAAATTGAGTATATACCTTTCAATAAGCACGTTTCTTATCTCAGCATAATTACCCCAATAGGAAGCTGAGTGACTGAACATAAACAATTCATGTTTTCGTCTCTTTCATTCCTCGGAACCCTTCGTAAAAAGAGAAAAAAGCAGGTTTATCGCTTCTTATTATCTCAAGGTAGTATCTTGAACAAGAATGAAAATGGGCACATTTGCACTGGGGGCCAATTTCTGTATCTACTTTCAATTCCAAACATTTGTTTATGTAACCTTCTATCTTTATTGAAATCATCAATTCCTGGTGGATAACTGGTTAGGTATAAGAAAAAAGAACGATTTGTTCCTTTTTACTTTTCTCTGTATTGGAAACCTGTTTATCAACAGTGTTGGAGACGTTTGTTAAATTGCATTGTTTATTATAATAACTTTCCAGTTGAGTTGTAACACCATTTACTAAGCTTTAAACATGATTGTAGAAGTTCACAGACTTCGCAAGACAATACATTAACAGTGACGGACATTAATGGGAATCACGTGGGTATTGTCACATACTGTTCATGACGATGTATTCCAACTTCTCTTTTGCAACTAGATGATCTGTGAAGAAAGTACGCGCTCTTAGCATTAATGGCATTCTAGGTCATTCTTAAATGTGTTTTGTCGGTCTTGGCTGCGGTCACATCTGTGGTATTCCTGTTGACCTAATGTGTGCTGCCAGGGTTGATTTAGTCTGGCCCCTTGATCTTAGCTTGGAAGCATTTATGTTGAGGAGGAGAAACGAACAAGGAACCTGGACCTCAAATGACTTGCCTCTCAAGCTAGGAAACGGGCCTTGGCTTCAGAACTTTTACTTTGATGTAATGCAAAGTTTCACACATATTTATACACCTTTCCTACCCAGAGTTTGGTCTGTGCAACATCAGATGAATAATGGTCATTTTCTAGCTGTCTCAGGATTGTATGCCCTAGAATATCCTGTCCCTGAGAGGAATGGCTGTCCCAGCTTCCATGAAGGCAACCCGGTATTTGGGGTTGGGTGTTTAGGGTAGTACTTGGCCCAAGTAAAGAAAAAATATAGTGTCTCCTCCAACTCTACCTCTAATGCTGGCAAAATTCAGAGGCCTGGAGTTTACCCAGGGAGAACCTCTGTGCTGCTGTCCAGCCACAGTATTGGATTATCCATTTTTCTGACCTAAATGATTGGTAACGGTGGGGAGATTCCCCCAGCATATCGCACATTCTATGTAACTCAGGAGGCCAACCGGACAAGTTCAGCTCAGGCATCCCAGAGGCAGAAGTTTAATTGCCTAGGGGCTGCCTGCACTTGCCCCTAAGTCCTACAGAGAGGGCAGGGCAAGGGGGGAAGAGCTATGGGAAGGGGCAGTGCCAAGTGGTCCCCCACAGTCCCCAGAGTGAAGGGTTGGTGTGGTGGTAGGTTCCACATCACACGTGCCTCTCAGTGAAATGATTGTTTGTTCACCACTCATTTGCATGGTAATCCATTGCATGGGCATTTATGTAATTATTTACTGAGTACTAGACCCTGCAATTAGATGCTGCAAATGCCAAGAAATAATGAATGCCCTTGTTCTTGTGAACTTCTCCAGTCAGGCTAGGGAAGCAAATACTAAGAAATAAAGCTAAGAAATAAAGTCATGGAAAATTCAGAGCAAAGGAAACCATGGGGAGAAGGCTTGAGTTCTGCACTGAGAATCAGAGAAGGTGCCAACAGGCAGTGTGATCCTTGAGCAGGGCTTGGTGGGTAAGTGTGGTTCTACCAAGTAGAAAAGGATAGAAAGACACCCCAGGTGGAGAGAATGGCGTGACCAGATGTTTGGGGATTTTCAAAGATGTAAGAAGTGGTTCTGTGGGGATAGAGCCTGGGGACTATAGAAAAGTTAATGTTGGAATTCTAGTCTTTTTTGTTTTCTTATTTATTTATTATTTTATTGGAGTATAGTTGATGTACAATGTTGTGTTAGTTTCAGGTGTACAGCAAAGTAAATCAGTTATACATATATCACTCTTTTTTAGATTCTTTTCCCACATAGACCATTAGAGAGTATTGAGTAGAGTTCCCTGTGTTATACAGTAGGTCCTCATTAGTTATCTATTTATGTGTAGTAGTGTGTGTATGTCAGTCCCAATCTCCCAATTTATCCCCTCCTTCCCCCTTGGTAACCATAAGTTTGTTTTCTACATCTGTAACTCTATTTCTGTTTTGTAGATAAGTTCATTTGTACCCTATTTTTTAGATTCCACATATAAGCATTGTTGTATAGTATTTGTCTTTCTCTGTCTGACTTCACTCAGTATGACAGTCTCTAGGTCCATTCATGTTGCTGCAAATGGCATTATTTTGTTCTTTCTATGGCTGAGTAATATTCCATTGTATATATGTATCACATCTTCTTTATCCATTCCCCTGTCGATGGACATTTAGTTGCTTCCATATCCTGGCTCTATTTACTATTACTCTATTTATACTATTTACTATTGTAAATAGTGCTGCAGTGAACACCGGGGTACATGTATATTTTCGAAAAAACATTTATTGAGTGCTTGTTTTGTGCTAGTCCAGAGCTGGACTCTGGGGATATTAATGAGTAAGACCCCTCCCTCCTTCAAGGAACATACGGTATAAGGGAGAGGGATATTCACATAGTGATTTCAGCATGGTGGGTAAAAAGAGGGTCAAGAGACAAGTCTAGATAGAATGTCAGGTTGAAATCAAATGCCAGTGCTTAGGGGTTGGACTTTACCCCAAGGCAGTGGGGAGCCATGAAAAAATTGAATCTGAAGGTATAGTTGGAATCTCCCTGGGAGTGAATAGGAGAGGAAAGAGAACCTGCCGGCAGGGGAAACAACCGGCAGCAGTTGGGATAGTCTCAGGCGAAGGTGATGAACTTGAACTGCGAGGTGACGGTGAGATTGCAATGGAGACAGAGCTGGGAGATGTTTCAGAAAAAAATCATCTTATTCTGCTTTACAGACTGGGAAACTGAAGTTTATAAAAGTTAAGTAGCTCATAGAAATAGCAAATGATAGAGCTGAAATTAGAACCCAGACAACCTGATAGGGAGATTGTGCTCTGTGCAGTAGTTAAGAGAAGGGGATCTCACGTCTTAAGACAGATTTTCATCATATCTATTTCACAGGACTGCTGTGAGAATTAAATAATATAATCCATGACAAGCCCTTTGTGCAATGCCTAGGAAATAGTAAGGGCTTCAAATCTGATACCTTCATTACCGTTCTCATCATCATCATTATTGTAACACTTTGTCCCTCATCTCGCCTTTATGGGGCGCATCACCCCTGCTTATGCAGTAGACTCTTAAGGGACGATTCTGCAAAAGGCACTGCAGAGTATTCTGTCCTTAAAAGGGCCAATGTCTTGGTGTTGTGCAAGGTATAGAACATACTCTTGGCAACGCTGTATAAAGAGGTAAATAATGATAACACCTTAAAACAAGTGAGGCATCATTATTAATTCATTTGGGATATAAACATGTTAGTCATTGGGAACAAATGTCACAAAATATTCTACTATGGGTACTTCATTTTAGAAATTATATATACTTTTAATAATGACAAAGTCACTTCTCTCAAGAACCCTTCGAAACCAGCTTTACCACAACAGGGCAAGTAGAACCTGCCATAAGAATGCAATCAGGATAATTCCCTGGCCTTCCTGGTCACCCTCAAAATCTGGACGTTATTAGAAAAGGAACTTCATATTAAGTGTTATGTTCAACCTGAAAAGTGAAAGAATTGGACACCTCAGGTTGATTCTTTCCTTCATCTTGTCATTCACAAAGTGGCACTGCTGCAGCCCTTGTATCAAGTAGGGCTGGAGTGATTTTAGCAGGGGCTGCCACAATCTTAATTTTATGGAATAAATTTTAGTGTGACATTAAGAGGAAGCAGAGAGGTTAACTTTATCTTTATTATGCTTCATCCTAGGAAAAAACAAGCTTTATATTTGTTTTGCATTTAATTTTAGAGCTAAGACATGATTAGCTGACTCTTGTTTATAAAATATAACAATTTTTCTCTTTTTCATAACCCAAACACAATTTTTTAGTGAGGCGTGTTGTTTCCTCTCTTTCTCACTGTTGTGGCCTCTCCCATGGCGGAGCGCAGACTCCGGACGCGCAGGCTCAGCGGCCATGGCTCACGGGCCCAGCCGCTCCGCGGCATGTGGGATCCTCCCGGACCGGGGCACGAACCCGTGTCCCCTGCATCGGCAGGCGGACTCTCAACCACTGCGCCACCAGGGAAGCCTGTTTCCTCTCTTTATATGTGTTCGTACTAAGTGCTGGTGTAATTCCATTATGTTTTGACTTGAACATTAAATATTCAATGTAATATTGAATATACACCTCCCAGCAGTCGTGCTCTGATAGTGACATATTGTACTGTTTGAAGTGTATCATATAGTCATCTGTCAGCCCAATGTTGTTGCATGGAAAGAATTTTGTTCTTGAGATGTCATCTAGACTGCCTCATGTTAAAAAAGAGAAATAAAGCAGTGTTCTCAGAGTCTGGATTGAGGAAATTAGAGATGGATAGGATTGACCTAAGAGAGGTAGAAAGGGATTCATCCATTCAGAATACAGTCACTCTGTAATAAAGATGAACAGTTGTTATACTTGGAGTATTTTTAATTAGGTGCGATTGTGTTTTATGGCAGAAGAGCTCACGCTTCCTTTCAGGACTTTTGGTACCTAGTTCTCCTTGTCTTTTGCCGTGCAGACACAGATGCAAACAAGATTCCTGGCAGTAATAGGGTAGAAAGAGTGCCACCTCCCTGCAGACAGCAATCTGAGAAAAAATGTAGGAGACTACAGCTTACTGTATCAGAGGTTAGAGTGATACAGAAAAGAACGCATTCTTGCTTCAGAATAATTTAGCAGTCAATATTTCTATCAGCAATATTTCTTTCAACAGGAATTAAGATGCTGGCCCTTATCCAAAGACACCTCATCCCCCTATTACATTATAGATCTGGTCCAGCTGTGGCTGCCTCTGTAGAGAGACGAGGGCAGGTCTAAGAGCCAATTTGTAGGGTGTTCTGCACCAAGTACATAGACGACAGATGTTCCCCTCTAAATACATTTGCCTTCTCTTTAATCTGTGCCTGGAATATACCTAGAATTTTGTGTGGTTATGTTCTCATCTTTAAAATGTGGGGAAAAGTATGCATCTGAGTTTGTATGTTACATTGCATTTTTAGGATCTAGAATCTATACTTCACCAAGAATAGAAGGGTGACACCTGTTTGTTTTTTTCTTATTTTGTCACTGCCTTTCATTCCTGAACTCTCTTGAAATTAAAATAATTGCATCTCCCCCTTTTGCAATTTAATTAAAAACTGTGGTTCTGTTCTTTAAAGTAATCTGAAAAGACACACTGTATATATATCCTGTACTTCCTTTTACAAATGTGTGCATTGGATCATTTGTAGATTTTGTTCTTCAGAGGTCCCTACCATTTATATTATGTATCCCTTTGAACTATGTAATGGTCATGAAGGTAACAATAAGGGGTAAACTAAGGCATAGATGTCCGAAACATCATAATACCAAAACAAATAATCAAATGTTAAGAGACAAGAGTAGGTATTTAAGCAGAGAGAAAACAGAAGTCCATGATCTTTGGTCCATGTCTTAATTCACTACCAACATTATTAAATTTAATTTTCATTCAGGTTCATTCTCTCTCAAAGGCTCTTCTAATTTTTTTTTTTTTTTTTTTTTTTTGCGGTATGCGGGCCTCTCACTGTTGTGGCCTCTCCCATTGCGGAGCACAGGCTCCGGACGCGCAGGCTCAGCAGCCATGGCTCACGGGCCCAGCCGCTCCGCGGCATGTGGGATCTTCCCGGACCGGGACACGAACCCGTGTCCCTGCATCGGCAGGCAGACTCTCAACCACTGCGCCACCAGGGAAGCCCAGCTCTTCTAATTTTTGATTGAGACAGGAGAGAGGTAGAGAGAGAAAGAGACAGAAAGAGAGGTGATCTTTTCTTTTCAGGGATGAGAAGACAATGGGTTGACATTTTTATGGTCAGATGTTAAAAAAGCACAAAGTGAGGCCAATGGTAATAACCTTGCGGTTACTCCTATGGGATGCCATGTTATTTTTCTTGGCTCTTCCGGAACTTCAGAGAAATGTTCACCCTTGGGTGTATTGATGACAGCAGAAGGTCTTGGATCAAACTCCCAGATATACTTTATCCCAAATATACCACAATTTAAAAGTGACTAATTGAATTCCAGATGAATAAGAGAACAGTTGTATTGATAAAGATGGTCCCTTTATTGAATAAAAATAGTTCCTAATAAATCAGCCAACTGAAACGTTTCTAGAGCTTTATTTTCAGATTAAGGTTGACATTTTCAATTTAAAGAAAACAAGTTATTTATTTATTTATTTTTAATTTTATTTTATTTTCGGCTGCGTGGCCTGTGAGATCTTAGTTCCCCAACCAGGGATTAAACCCAGGCCCTTGGCAGTGAGAGTGAGGCGTCCTAACCACTGGACCACCAGGGAATTCCCCAGAAAACAAGTTAAAATGATGAAAGGTCTTATGATACTGTATATTTATTGGAAAGTTAGTTTGACTAGTAGAGGGATTATTTTAAGTAGTTCAAGGACACGTGGGTGATCATCCCTTTTGTCATAGTCTACTTTGAACAGAAGCAAAAAAACAGCTCATTTTTCCTGCTCTGAAAATTACCTGTGGATTGTAACATGCATATATTAAACAAATATAAACTAGAGGAGAGAGGAAGGAATTAATACTTACTGAGCATTTGTTAGACGCTGTATAACTGAGTATTTAGCATTCACAACCTCCCAGTGAAATAGCTGTTAGCATTCCCATTTTATAGATAAGAGAAAAACGGCTCAAGGACACTTAGTTAGTAAATGATGAAGACAGGACCTGCACTAGGTCTCCCTGATGCTGGTGACTATCCTTTTTTTTTAAACATATAAATTTTAATATAATAAACTTAATGCAATAATAGCTTAAGAAGTACTGAATCTCAGAACTGAACTAGGAATTTATCAGCATAAGATCTGTATTAGTATCATTTTTTAAATAGTGGGGCATTCTTTTGTGTTCTTTGATGACTATGTCCATGTTTCCAAAGGGTCTGGTAGCCTGGAAAGCCCCTAGAAGCTGATAGGTGAAATTGTGTTACGGTGTGTAGTTTACATAGTGTCTACTAAAACAAAGACAGATTTTACCTTTTACCATTCATGTTGTCCTGTTTTCCACCTCACTTCTGGTCTTCTGCCAATTGAGTTTTGCCTTCTTCCACTCCATGTTTTCCCTTCCTCTCCCACTTCACGTCTTCTCTATTCATAAAATGTGAACTTGGCACCTGGAAGTTAATAGCAGCGAATGAGCCCATCAGTCTCATGGCCATGACTGTGGATTGTGCTTTGCTGAGCGTCTGCAGGAAATATATTTGCTGGGGTGAACTCTTAGGTGTAAACTCCTTCCCCTTAAAGCCTCCTTTTTGATATCAACGAGAAATTTTCCTTTCTCTAGGATATATTTTTCAAGGTAAATATGTTTATTTTAAAAATTATTTTGTGCTAAATAACATGACAGCATTTTGTATGTATTGAGATAAATGATGAGTGGAAAAGTAATGGGTAACGTCTGTCAATTAGCAGCTTATTAATAAGGTGTGCCTGTATCAAGATGTTTTACTTCATGTGGGCGTTATTCATTGATTTTCCTTAAGACATCAACATGATATCTGTTAAGCTGGGGTCACCCTATTTGCTGATAGTTAAAGAAAAAAAAAAAAGAGGAGGGAGAGGCTCCTTATGAAGATAGTCGAATAAAGGAATAAGGATATGCTACAAAAACAGATGCCACTAGTTTGCACTTCTGTGGATGGCATACATTAGCCAGAGGATAGACATTGTCCACAACTATGCATCACATCTTGCAAGTTCTGTTGGACTGTTTGTGCCATCTCGGAGACCCAATGCTTCCAGGTCTTTCCACTTCAGCTAGCTGCTACCAGTTACCTGTATTGTAGGTATATACTCTTCCTTCACTGTTTCAAAAAAAAAAAAAAAAAGAGGGGGGTTAGAAAACTTTACTCATGCAACAAACTGAAATATTGTTAATTTTCAGGGTTGCCGCTAAATTATTAAAGATTCCTGTGTTACAAATGGCAAAAGAAGGGCCCCTTGCCTGTGTGGTAATGCTGTCAGGGCCCCCGCAGTTGTTGGCCCAGTTCATGATGTATTACACTGCTAGCATTTCAGCACTCTCGGGGGATCTCTTGTCCTACCATCACGTCAAGAGTTAACTATTTGTATTTTAGCTGTGTACTGCTATCAATACCGCTCCTATGGAAACCTCACTTGACGTCATTTTTGAATCTTTGCGACTGTAGTCAAGCTTCAGTAAAAGTCAATAAGAACATTAGACTGTTGTCTATATTATTACTTGCCACTTCCTGCCAGCAATCTACCAATTCATTAGCAGAGGGTTTTGGAACTCTTGCTTGATTATTTATGCAGTCAATAGCAAGGCTGGTCTGCATTCATAATTGTTTGATTTTATGGCCTCTTCTTTAAACAAACATTGTCTATGGTAATGTGATGCCCTGATGGATGGGAAAGGTTTTGTCTGTGAATATCATTTAGATAATTAAAAATGACAGATGAAATCGCCCGCTGTCTTGACCTGTACTTTGTTCCCTCAGTGATGCTGAAGAGATGCTGATTGCTGTCAATCAAAACCCATTGGAGGTTTGTAAATTCTGGCTGCTGTGAACTCTGACCCCCACTGTTGATCTGAAATAGATAATAACCTTGAAATACTATTAGAATTTAAAAACAGTTTTACTAACGGGGCACAGTATATATTTCTCTTCCTCTAGAACACAGTTACTTAATGTCACTTTTTGCAATATCCAGAATTAAAGTACAATATGGTGTTTAGCAAAGGTTAATGTAACAAATCAGAGCAAAGATCTTCCTCTATAATCCCAAACTTTTGATTAGGATTCCTATTTTCTGGCTAGGAAAGGACGAAAACTTAAGCTTTTGCTACTTCATTGGCTATTAATGGTTAGAATTATTTTGCTCACTTTTACTAATTCTGTTGTTGAATGAATTATTTTCATGCTAGCATTATCTTCATTTCTGATATTTTTCATATTTGTCTTATAAATCTTTTAAGTTGCTACTTTTCCCAAGCCAACAAAAATAACACAACTAGAATTTTGAAGACAGTAGAGATCCAAAGGCCAATGTTTATACCAAAGTTCTCAACAAACGTCTTCAAAACCTCAGGTCAAGAGATCAGGCTGATAAATGCATTTGCCTTGCAAATTGTTCTTTATCATTACGCAGACACTTAAAATATATTCAGAAGTCCCACCGGTATTTAAAATATGCATGGAGGTAGATGGTGATGGAAATGGAGGAAGAGATCACTCTCATTTCTCAATATAGGAACCATCAAACTAGTCAACAGCAAAAAATCATTAGCAGATTCTACAGGCTTGAAAATGATAACAAATTAGGCTTTGACAGTTTTTAGTACACAGCTTGTAGCAAACGTATATAATAGCAGCAGCAGTGCCGTAAGAGAATTGCAAATAGCAGAGATCTCTTGAAAGGTAATTGAAGTAGTGTTAGTTTTTCTACCAGAGAAACTTCTTTAGAGTTTAATGAATTTGTGAAGGGTCATATGAAGAGTTATTATCACTGTTTTGCATTTTGTAATCAGCAGATACTTTAAAATAATATTAGTTATGTCAGTGCCTCAGTGACAATGGAAAATAAATATTATCATTCATATTTGACAGTAGATGAAAGTATCAGAAGCATAATTCTTACCTTAACTTTGAGGGCATTTATCCAGAATCAACCATTAACTATCTAAGGATATTACTATTTTACAATTAAAGTTTTTTTTTTTCCTTTACCTTGGTAAATGAATTCTTTGTAAACATTACCACTTGGGATAAATCTCTTATTGCCGATAAAAGCTGGTTAATATAGTAAAAATAAATGTGACTATAAATATGAATATATATATACATATAAAACCTGTCCTTAAAATCTTAGCCAAATTCTACTTTTTCAGTAATGTCTTCCTTTTTCTTTCTAGTCCCCTAGGATGGCCTATTCCTCTGACATTTGTCATTTATTATATATTGCCTTATTAGTACTTTCACTTATTCATTCATCCACTCACATCGGGTTTTTTTATTCATTAGTGAGTATTAATTAAAGATCATTTAGGTATCTGGCACTTTTCATAGCACCAATTATTCTGCGTTTTCATCCTATCTCCCCAGATAAATTATAAGCAAATGGACTTGAAGACCCAGTGTTGCCTTCATAGACTAGGTGCCTCCCTCTTCTGCATGAATAACTGTCTCTCTTGAGGGGCTTTGCTCTTGCAGGTCCTCAGGTAGCATCTAATTAACCTTTGACATGGCTTTGTTTCACTTGGGTGTTGTAAGAATGAAGAGTCAGAAAGGGATAGTGAAGAGCCTATGAACTTTATTGAGACAACTAGCTTGCAAATTACGTTTTGCCCGGATTAGCAGGCTCTGTGGCAGCATCTATAATGAAGGCTGAATCTTGGCTCAGATCATAAACCTCACAACCGTAGCTGAATGAAGAACAGCATAACTCAACTCAGGTTCTATCCTAAATTCTCCCTTCCTTGTGCTTTTGACATAGTCTCATCTGATTTAATGGTAGAAGTCCAGTCTCTATTTTCCTCGACTCTGAATAGGGCTAAGAATTATACATGTGAGATTTTTTTTTTAATTTTATTTTATTTATTTATTTTTTATACTATACATGTGAGATTTTCATTCAAGGAAAATATCTTAGTTTACTTGGTCCTAGGTCAATTAAGTTTTTCATGGCAGAGCTGTTATTTGTTTCATGATTAATTCATACCCCCTCTGCTGATATTTTAAGTCTGTTTCATCAGGAGAGAAAACTATTTAGCTACTGAAAAGTCCTCACACTTCAAGTCGATCTATTCCTTCTTCTGTTCTTTGTGATATCACATTCACAAATCATGCGTAATCTCCTAAATACTGAAATCCTTGCAAAGGGAATTGTGTGCATATTTTATCTAACTTTTTTGGACTTCTTATGATGCTTAAAACATCATTGAAAGAATTTCAGCTGAACTTATTTCTTTATACTCACTATAAATTGAGGGTGTGCATATAAGACATCTGTCCATAAAAACTGCTCCTAGTCTGACACAGCATACACAAATGCTTTATTTATGGGAATTTTTTAACATTTAAACATATCCAATTATCAATTATTCCATGGTAACCCTATTTATATGCTTAAGATTTTCTTTCTGTCATACGATGTGGACACAAATATCAAATGGTTGTGTTACAACAGATTTTCACACTATAAGGGTAGTATATCAGATTTACAGGGAATTGTGAGCTTGCATTAAGAAGAAAGTACTTTCTTGCTTTTCAAAATCAGTTGTAATATTGACATCTAAGACCAATTTTTGCCAAATTCACGCCCGTTACAGATCCCAAACTTGCCGCTGACCCAGTTTTCTGTGCCTTACCTCCTGAAAGAGAATCTTGTAATTGGAGCTCTACAGAAAGATTGAGCTCCTGCTAATATTTGTTAAGTACTTACTAAATGCTAAGCCACACTACTAGGCACTTTCAAACTGACATTACCTCCTTTGTTCTGTGTTAATGGCAACTATTATCCCCATTATTTATATGGAGAAACTACCCATGAGAGAACCTATGTAATTTGCTCCAAGTCCCACAGTTACCTAGCAGCAGAGCTGGGATTCTGTCTTTAATTTTCTGAATATAAATCCCAAGTTCTTTATGCTACGACACTCTACTTCTAGATGGCTCCATTATATTAGCATTTTATTCTGATTAGTCTCTTGCACGAGGTTAATGATAATCATTTTTATTGTTGCAAGCAATTGCCACTGCATTATGTGTGCCAAGTTCTGTTCTGTCTCTTTACCTTATTTCAGTTGGTTTTCCCAAGAAATGTAGGAGACAAGTATCATATGTAATTTGGGGATGAGAAAACTGATGTTTAGAGATAAACTCATTCAAAGTACAAAGTGATCCAGCCAGAATTCAACTCCAGCTCTGCTGCTGTCCAAAGCGTATGCTCTTGCCCATCACACTCGGAGCCCTAGCATGTATGTGGTAGAGCAGGTGCTTGATCAGATGCCTTTGATGTCAGCTCCAAGAGTATTCAGTCCCACACACACATCAAAAATAGACACACGGGTCCTCTGGTTATTTAACTGAATTTAATCCATTTGGGGGGTAATTTTTGTTTGGCTTCATTTTACTAAGTTCAGCCAGACTGATTTATATGAAGCCTCCAATTATCTTTTCAGTATGCCCATGCCAGAAATTTTGTTAGGGAAACATTCTTTTCATTTCTCCCTCTTAGGGAGGGATGATTAAGAAAAATCAGGTGACGTGGCAGCTGTGTCTCAGAGAGAAGTTTTCTCCTACCTGATTATCCAGTTGTTTTGAGGATGGCAGTTCGCACTGCTCGGAGTAGAGTCTAATATCCAAAGATTAATAATTTTTAAGGAAGTTAAGTGAAGCAAACAGCACGCCACTCTGTGCAGGGGCCCAGTCAAAACCACATTGCCCAATTCTCCTCAGCTATTGGGAAGACAATTACTGAACCTTTGTTCATGTCAAGTAAATGAAGTTTGAATCCTCTGTATACTTAATTATCTAAGACTGAACCTTTGTTATTTTCCTTAAAAGAAAACCAGTCCAGGTAGCCCCATGGTATACGTTGGGTGCTAATTACTTCCCCAAATCTTAGTACTGTTTTAACTTGCTATTAGTAATATACTCTAAGTGTTATTTGGATTTCTTAACATGCTTTTGTAAGAGCTTTCTCTTAACAAGAATGTTTATTTCTCCAGTCTACTTCTAGTTTAATGTTGACTTTTGGTCTCTAAACGTACTCTGGCTTTAAATAAGTACAGATTTTTAAAGATTTGTGATACAAATCTAAAAGTGTAAATCTATAAAATATTGAAAGCACTTTGCTCATGAATAAGGCCCATCTATTCTTTGGAAATAGTATTTTTAAGGCTTCATCCCAGATAGCAAGGAGGGGTTGACTGGTCATTTTGAAGAGACTGAGAAAGTCTAAAATCACCAAAATTTATTTAAAGCACATAAACTCTACATTTGAGTACAAAGTGATTTTTTTTTAATTCTAAGGGATTCCCAAGGTTATATTTTGCTACAATATGAAAATCAATTGTGACAATAAAGGCCATGATTACAAACCTTTCACACTGTCCCACTGTGACAATTAGCTCCCAATTGTTAGACCGTTTGTTTATTAGAACATTAAGAGTTGGAACTGTCTTGACTTGTAACTGAAAATAGATTACTACTGAGGTACGTTATGGACCTAAAGGACATGCCACAAGGTGCTTTACTGGTTGAGGATGACCATATATTTCAAGATAATACAATTGGGTCACTTTTGATAGGTTTCAGGAGCATTGTTGTAAAAGATATCTAACAGGTGACTTTCCTCCAAACTCTGTCATACACTTGGTTTTCTTTAGTGAAAGCGAACTTTTAAAATAAGTGTATTGTTCCTGAAGCGAGTCTGACATACAGGCAGTATGATCAAAGTGATCGTTTTTTCCTTAGGAACATGGAGTGCTTGCCTCTTCTAGGAGAACAAGGTAAGGCCGACGTCCCTGAAAGTATGCAGGCTGTTTCCTAAAGAGCAACAAGGAGAATGGGGAAAAAGCCTCCATTAAACTTTCAAAGAGACATGTGTTTCAAACAGATTTGCTCAGCACTTACTCCCTCTGTAAGAGTGCAGGGGTTCTGTACATGTCTCTGCACCTGGAGATGGAAAACCACCACATGCCACGAGGAAGAAGATATTACAAAGATATACAAGAAATGCACTAAGTCCTTCCTAAAACATTGTCCTGAACTCCTGATTTGTTATAGTTGAAGTTTAGGTGTTCTCCCTCCCCCTCCCTCCCCCGCTGCCCCGTGCCCTTTATCCCACTGAGATAAGCCATTTCTTTTCCTTTCTAAGTAGTTATTTTGATTAAAACAAAAAAAATTTTTAACTCACTAGCCTAAGGTCCAGAAGATTTCTTAGTATTTACTCTAAATCTATGTTCAAAGACAGTATCAGGTAGTGGTTAAGGGCATGCCTTCTAGACTCAGACTCCCTTTATTCAGTAACAGGCTCAGCTGCTTATTAGCTGTGTGATCTTATGCAAGTTGCTTCAATTCTTCGTGCCTCAGTTTCCTCAAGTGAAAAATGGAAACCTAACTAATACTTAGGAGAAAGCACTCAGAATAATAGTGGACACAGTCAGTGCTCTATGCGTGCTAGCTACTATTACTTTTTTTTTACCCCAAATAATAATTTTGGTTACTTAAGACACTTTTTTTTTTGAGGCTTATAAGCAAAAAATATATATATTCACTGTTTCTGATAATTAAATTTGTTGTGTATTTTCTTCACTTTTTAGCATTTTATAAGATTTTTTAAGTATTTTTAAAGATAGCTCTTAAAGTCCATTTTAGACTAAGTATCTTTTTAAATTTATCATCACACTTGTCATTAGAAGGGATTAATGAAATATCCAAATCTAAGTACTCAGAAACTCCAGAAATAATATTCAAATTCTAAGAAAAGAAAATGTCTTCAGGGACATAATAACAAATGTTCACCTGCAGGTGTGGAAATCTTACACCTTATCCTCGTGGAAAATCCAAGGCAAGTTCTAACTTGTTGGGGCTATAAGAGAAAGAGTAAAAAACCACTGTGGCCTATATGGGTTTATTTTCAATCTAATCTAAATCTCACAGCATTGGGGCTTCCCCGGTGGCACAGTGGTTAAGGATCCGCCTGCCAATGCAGGGGACACAGGTTCAAGCCCTGGTCCGGGAATATGCCACATGCCGTGGAGCAACTAAGCCCCTGTGCCTCAACTACTGAGCCTGCATTCTAGAGCCCATGCCCTGCAACAAGAGAAGCCACCGCAATGAGAAGCCCGCGCACCACAACGAAGAGTAGACCCCGCTCGCCGCAACTAGAGAAAGCCCGCGCGCAGCAACAGAGACCCAACGCAACCAAAAATAAATAAGTAAATAAAATTTATTTAAAAAAAATCTCACAGCATTAAGGAAAGGCTAAGACTGGTGATTGGTCTTGCTGTGAAATTATTCTGCCAGATAAATTAATGGACCTAATTAACAAGAGTATAAAGAGCTCTAGAAAGAATGTAGACCGGAATTTAGATAAACAACGTAGCCAGAGACATTCTTAGTTCAACCAGAGGAAAGTTTAACTCTGAAGGTCTCTTGCCTATTCTAGACAAGTCACATTCAGTGGCATTTGAAAACTTTTTGTTTGTTTGTTTGTTTGTTTCTGCGGTACGCGGGCCTCTCACTGTTGTGGCCTCTCCCGTTGCGGAGCACAGGCTCCAGACGCGCAGGCTCAGCGGCCATGGCTCACGGGCCCAGCCGCTCCGCGGCATGTGGGATCCTCCCGGACCGGGGCACGAACCCGTGTCCCCTGAATCGGCAGGCGGACTCTCAACCACTGTGCCACCAGGGAAGCCCTGGAAACATTTTTAAATAGAGGAGATGAATGGTGTGTGTGTGTGTGTGTGTGTGTGTGTGTGTGTGTTTGCAAATAGGAAAAAAATTGTCACACCAGGCATTTTATTTATTTCTATCTAGGATTCCAGTTTCATCAAATTCGACCAGGGTTGGGATCCAACTTATATATTTTACATCCTTCCATTTATGGTGCTTTTCTTTTCACTTGAAAAGGGATTCATAAGTGGAAAGAAGTAGCCTCATTAGATTTCATACACATTAGATGGTGCAGAATGCAAGTTATAATGGGTCTTTTGTAATTTGCTAGTGAGTTAGCATACTGAGGCTGCTTTCAAGATGTTAGAAAATTATCTTTTAGAAGTGATTTACCCTTTCAGAGCCTTATGAAAAACAGTCCTGAGATATACCTTGAGAGATTTGTCGATCTAATTGCAGAAATCTGGCAAGTCTGAAAATCAGATTTCCACCTTCAAGCTTTGGTATTCAGAGGCCCCTGCGGAGGGAGCAAGATGAGAGGTGTTTGTTGCCCTGGCCCCGCCGCTTGCTATCACGGGTTTCAGGAACCCACCCAGCACTTCCAAGGAGTGTTACACACAGCTACCTTATTCTCAGGAAATTGGACCTTTAGGTACTCGTTAGGGAAGTGTTAAATAGAGGAAGCTGTAATTTGGTGGGTCCTTTTCTTGAATCTTTTGAGACTACATTAGGAAAACATTTAATTAGTCACGTCATGCTACCGTCAGCGTGGACTCCAGAGTCACATTCTACTCTGGCCCCGGCTCTGTTGCATGTTTGTGAGCACATTGCATTCCTCATTGTAAACCAGCGGTCCCCAACCTTTTGGTACCAGGGACTGGTTTCTTGGAAGACAATTTTTCCACGGACCGGGGCTGGGGTGCGGGGAGGGATGGTTCAGGCAGTAATGCCAACGATGAGGGAGCAACAGATGAAGCTTCCTAGCTCACCTGCCACTCACCCCTGCTGCGCGGCCCATTCCTAACAGGCGGGGGACCAGGACTCCTTTTGTAAACATAACAATAGAGCCTGTGGTGAGAGGAGGGTGGTACTTTGAAGATTAAATGAGATCTATATGAAGCACCAGTCAATCAGAATTAGTTACTTTAAAATATATCTATTTAGTTTGTTACTGTTAAAGACTTTTGTGTAGTAACAATAGCACAAACAAACAAACAAACAAAAACCGCCTCTTTCAGCTGCACCAGCTGGTGCCACCACATAGAACTTTGAAAAGTATACAACCACCCAACACGCTGTCCAAAGGCCTTCATTACTGCAAGTCTTTGGTGGAAACACTCTCCTTAGCTGGGTAGCGTGGAGCCCCAAGGATGGCAACAACATGGGAATCAACTCTATTGGGGGTTAACAGCCATATGCTTTATTTAAGTTGGAGAAAAAGGAAATGTAACCTGTCTTCCTGTGGCCTGGAAGAGTCCACCAAAGATCAAGGCATATCCCTACAAACAGATATCCATCTAGAAAAGCCATGGCTGGCCTCATATCCACTGAGCCATGCAATCCATTACCCAGTGCACATTCTAGTCAGAAAGTCCTTTGGTGTGTCGAACTTAAGCATCTCATGATAACTAAGTTTATTTCTGCTTCTCCGATAATTGAAGTCCCTTTCAAAACCAGTAGTTACTCAATTCAGTGGTATCTTTGTGCTCCAAGCTCTTCACTGTTTTCTTTTTTTTTCTTCTTTCTTTGAAAAATCCCAAACTATCAACAATAAATCGGTACCTTTCTCCAATCTCCTCAGTATCAAACTGAGACTTTAAGTAATGTGACCACCAAGGCATGGGTTGAAGGAAGTAGTACTCTTTGGACCTGGGCAACCTCTAACTATAGTTTTGGAAATGCTTCTCTAATTAGGATGAGTTAGATGATGTGAGAAATCCCCTCAGTCCCTCACTTTCCACTGAGCCAGCTCTGGACTTGGCTAGCAGGCCTACACACTCACCACCAGTTTCCCCTGTGTGGCTGAGAAAGTCTACCCATCCTTCAAGGTCACAATCCTTCCCCTCTCTCAGGTCAGGGAGAAAGAAAGCTTAAGAATCACCAAAATGACCTCTTCCGTGGCCTCCCCCCGACTCACCACCCTCAGGAGGCACAGTCAGTTTTCTGCAACTCCACCATTATCCTGTTATTCTTAGATTTACTCATTTATGCATTCCCTCAACGATTATCATGTGTCTTCTGTATGCCCAAGTGCTGGCTGCCGAGACCGTCAGCACTGGCCCAAGAGCCGCAGGAGTCCGTCGCTGCAGAGAAGCACCGTGTTTTGACAAGGGCTACTAGGCAGTTGTTCATGTGTGCTAGTTTGGTGGCCGATCAAGGTCCAGCAAATAATATGAGGGAGAGAGTCTCCAGCTCTCATTGTGTGGAACAGGGCTGGAGAGTAATGCGTCTGTGCCACTGTAGGTGAGCACGTTTAGAGTGTATGCTGAGACCTGGCGTTGGCTGGGGCTTAAGAATTTCTAGATCAAAGAGGAACCTCAGGAGAGATCTGTGAACAATAGAAAGTCACCAGACAAAACCTTCAATCCCAGTTTTCATTTTTATCAGCATTGCATTTCCCTACAATTGCAGCACTTTTTTTTTTAAAGGAATGTTTCCAAAGCCACAAAGCTTTGAAACATTAAAGAGAAATAAATGAACCAGAACTTAGAAAGTTAGCTTGCTCACAAGAAAATTGTAGGGTTCTTTTTCATTTGAAATTAATGTAAAGGCATTTCCCCGAGTACAATGAAAGCTTATTTGTTTGTTTTTGTAAATAGGCATTTAAAAAAAAAAAGAATATAAGAAATGTGTACCTCACTCTTTGATGTTTAGCAGGAGGTTTGTGATTTTTTTCCATAACTTAGGCCTAAGAAAAATACAATAGTACAATACATCACTGATACAACAGTCTGATAGATTTATAAAATGTTTAGTGAATGTATTCTGCTTAGACCAGCAGGAACACCTGCTTCCATTATTCCATCACTGATAAAATGGAAAATAGCTTATGTCAGTCATGCAGCTTGCATAAAGCCACATAGTTTACTTCTGGGGTTGGTCATTTGTATGGAATTATATGGGGTTTGTGTTCAATCTCTTCATTAAATGACTCAGTAAAATTATAGGATCATAAATGGACAGTGACACCATTTTAATCTTTGTTCATTTTATCTTTTCTATCCACTCCCTACTCTTGACTGCACTTCCTCCAGTATAAACTAGAAGGTGCACCTTCAGGGATTAACTATTATTGTTGTCCGTGGGTAATGGTGGGCATCCAGATGGTCAGTCTGATGTCATTTCTTTATTTTTTTAACCAGAGGAGTTTGACTTCTCTCCTGAGCAGTGAGAAGTATAACTTAGAATCTGACAGTCCTATATCCTCCCAATAAACAATTTAGTTAAACAGTAACCACCAACATTTAAGAAGAAAACATGCAACCGTATTCAAATGTCATAAAGATGTTGCTGTGAAGTAGCAGTAACCATCGTGCTCAATGTTCCTTCACTAACCTGGGAAGTACGGGCAGGAGACTAAAAGAAATGGGAGGACACATTTTTTTTCTAACTGAAACCACCCTCCTATTCTAGCTGAAAGGACTGACAATTTCCGCCACCAAGTCAAGGTAGCACCTGCTTTTTCATACTTTCCTTGAACTGAGGAAATGAAACCAAGTCCTTCGTAGAGGTGTGAAGTTCCTGTTGGTGTACCATGCGTGGCAGGCATTCTGCTTTTTTTTTTTTTTTTAAGAGACTAAGAAGGAAAAAATAATTTAATGTTGAGTCATTACCCTTTTACTTTCTTGGCTTATGGAAGGGGCCTCTGTTAGCCAAGGTGAAACACAGGGCATCGAATGAACTAGAATTTTGCTGATGGACTGGGTAGCACCAGCAGGCAGAATTCACCCTTGTTAAGACAGAATTCTGTAGTGGGTACTGCTTTTTTTCCTTTTACTTTCTCTTTAGGTCCTACGGCTAACTAGACCAGTAATCTCAAATATTCTTTATTCTTTTTTTTTTTTTGAACAGTAATTGTTTTATGTTATCAACATAGAGCTTATATATTACCTTTTAGAATGCCATGACACTTTAAAAAGTTCTAAATGTTTATAAAGATATAGATAGGGGCTTCCCTGGTGGCGCAGTGGTTGAGGGTCCGCCTGCCGATGCAGGGGGCGCAGGTTCGTGCCCCGGTCCGGGAGCATCCCGCGTGCCGCGGAGCAGCTGGGCCCGTGAGCCATGGCCGCTGAGCCTGCGCGTCCGCAGCCTGTGCTCCATGGTGGGAGAGGCCACAACAGTGAGAGGCCCGCATACCGCAAAAAAAAAAATATATAGATATATAGATATATAGATATATACTTATATTTCAAACCCTTCTGAAGTATAATTTTATTGAAGCAAAGAATAGTATGTCAAAGAATAAGTTAAAGCAAACTACTTTAACTTGCTCCAAACCTTCCAATGCCAATGGCTTTCCATCTTTATCTATTCCTAACCCAAAATAAATCAGTTCATAATAAATATTTTCCTGTTCACTGAGATGCATGCCTTTTTAAATTGGTGATTGTGTATTTACAGCTTTGGCTGTCAGATTCTTGAATATTAATTAGAGGCCACCTAGTCCATATATCCACATTTAACCATGCTGAAAAAAGTTGTATAATGGGGACTTTGTGAAAATGCCGTAGGAGTTTATGGAGAATGATAGACTGTGCCCTCTGGAATGAGAATTATGTATAGTTTACTCAGTTTCACTCAATCGAGTCAGGCATAAAATGTATTCAGCAGGTTATGATACAGAGATTCTTCTCCCTGAAAGATGAGTAATGTGAATAAGGGAATTTTCCTGATCCGGTCCAGTCTTTGTCTGTCTGTCTTACATTGCTCCCATTTTCCCATGTCTGTATTGTAATGCCTGCGTCTATCCTTGGGGCCTGTTTGTTAAATCCAGAGAGTTCTTAGTCTCTGCTTTTGCATCTGTGCAACGCTTGGTCTTGATTAGTTGATTTCCACAGAAGGCTTTGCTTCCAGTACGCTCTGCACAGTGTTGGCTGCCCGCTTTCCTCTTTGGTGGGAATGACTGAGGATAGCCGCATGTTGTTGTAGCTCTCTGTTTCAAGTATCTGGATGATCTGGGCCTGTAAGCTTTGTCAGCTGCATCCTTTCTGCACTGTCAGCATTCAGCACCACTGTGGCATGGGGCAAGTGTTTTGAAGCCCTTTAGGCAGGAAGAGGCCACTTCTGAACAAAATAAGAGTTGAAATTGGATCTCCTGTGGGACAGAGCCATGATGCTATTGATGAAGGATGTTATCCTCCTTTCCCTCACCTCAGAAGTAATTTGTAAGTGTGTAATTCAGAAGTGTTTAATACTCCTGTGCATTGACTAATAAATAATAAATGTAAACCAAATGAACTTGAATGAACCCATGAAGCTGATTGCTTCTTTATACAGTGGTGGGGTTTGACCAGACCATGTCTTTGCCATAGAAGGCTTTCATGAGGTGACTCCTAATCTCTTCTACTAACTCTAACTTTTAGATAAGCCTGACTCTTTCACATTCTTTTATGGGTATTTTGCTTTGTCCTAGGAAAACATTTACAGAGCTTCTAGCAAATCCCCTCTTTAAAAATCTCACAGCATATATAGGAGTATGACTAAAATTCATCACAGATTTCTTTTTCCATAACAACAGGTGACTTGGATTAATGTATTGAAAAGCCATTTGCCCCCAACATTCCAGTGCTCCGTTTGGCAGTCTTCTCTTGGATGGATAGCATTTAACTCAGTCTGTTAATTAGGGTACCTTGCACTAACATTACGTTTTCAGAGAGCTGTCTATGAGAAGGTTCCTTCGTAGAAGGGTTACTCATTCATCCACAAATAAGAAGAATAAAAAAAAGTCGTGTATTCATTTGAATCTGAGTAGGTACCTCCATCATTATTTTATTGTATTAGCCAACTCTTCTGACAAAAAAAAATTCTAATACAAGAGAGATCTAGTAGTCTTCATTGCAATAAACTTTCTACCCAGATAATATGAGAAATGAAGGAGAAGAATATCTTTCAAAAGTGAACTGTCTAAAACCGAAATATATGAAGTAAAGTAGATGTCTTCAGTGTCATGATGAGAATATACATCGCAAATTAAGCCTTTCTTCTTGGAAGATAACTACTGTAACAGAATTATTGCTTATTTGTTTATGGTCACCCTGAAACTGGTAGTTGGAAAATACTGAGCTCTGCCCTGCCACATCTGCCCTCAGCACAATGGTCAGCAAGTATGAGTATGTGGGTAGAATAGAGTGTAAAAGGGTGGGAGAGAAGGGAAAGTAAAGTAAGAATTGGAAAAAAAGATAAATTATCAAGAGCAAAAAAAGATGTCTCCTGCTTTGCTAGCAACCCCTGTTAAGAGTCAGGAATCTATGGGCCGTGGAGGTTCCTGACCTCAGTATCTGTGACTCTGGAAGAAGCTGACTAGTGCTTTTTATACCTCATGGGCGTCTGGCACAAGGATGCCGGGAGGAAGGGGCAGTGGATAATTCTGGGCCAGCTGGTTTCCTTCAGCCCTTCATTCATGTCTTCCCTCATTCAGAAGAGTGTAATCCAAGTGTGTCTCTTCATTTAGTCAGATCTATTCGTTAGCAAAGTCTTACTCAAAATGGCATTTAAAAATACAAAATCAAAACCACAGCGTAAAGCTCACAGACTGCTCGTCCTGATAGGTTTCCCTCTGTGTTCACACCTGAGGGCAGGGTGTGGGGGGGGAACAGGGGCCAGGTACACTGGTTTTAACCAACTACTCCATTTCTGTAGCCCAGAATCACAATTATAAATACCTTCAGAGACTGTGCTTGGAGGGGCAGACCCTTCTAATGACTTGTTAGCTTAACAATAAACCATTGAAGCTACTAATTTGCCTATAAACACACTATCCCCCTGGAATTGCCCTACACAGTACAGTTCAAAGGGCCTAATAATTGCCCTGTTCTTTTATATGGAACTGTTTCAACCCCTGCTGAGACCCAGAAGATTAAGAATATAAAGGGAAATAAAGCTTCATTCCCTGTAAACTTGGCTCAAGACCTAACAAATGATCTGTGGTCGCTAATTGAACTCTTTTATTTCCCCATCACTGAATCTCTTCAGCGGATGATGCATTTACGTGGGTTTCTTTTCTCCCCTCCACTAGATGATGTGTCCCAGTCTAGAGGCAGTGTCATCCTTTGTAACTCCCTGCAGAACTTAGAAGGCCATTGCAAAGACTCACTGAATATTCTTCTTGACTGTAGAACACCCAGGAAAGTTATTTCTTCCATTTCCGCTGGACCTAGCTACTTTCTGGTCTCTACGGTCATTGGTAATAGTTTTACAGCTCCTGAGAAGAAAAGTGTGAAGTCATTCCTTTTGAACTGGCATGTCCTTTATTTCCAAAACATATCCTTTGATCTCCAGGTCTAAGTAAAAGCAACTCTTCTGTGGCACCTCTGGGTAAATTTCTTCCAATTTTTTATACATCTTAAAGAGAATATATCCTGATATTAATCACCATAAGAGAAAAAGATATTTATTGATGTGACATATGATGTCACAACAACATTATGAAAAGGAATTTCTTCCTATTTTTAGTATTATGTTGAATTGTATGATTTATCAATTTTAGATCAAAAACATCAAGTATCAGCAATGGCATATGGTTCAAATAATAGACATGAAAACTGGCTGATTCCCAGTTTAAATGTCTTTCTCTTGCGGAAGTACAAACCAATAAATTGCCTCTTACTCGCTTCTTAAAATTTTCAGTGCCTCTATTTTTCTCTGCTTTCTATCATCTCTACTTTTCTCTATTTTTTTCTCCCAGCTTCTTTTTGGAATGAATATGACTACTAAACACATATCCCTAGAGACTGTGGCCTTTCCCTGCCCATCTAATGTGAGGGAGAAGTCGATCTAACCACAGATGAACACTTTACTGCCTTTTTTTTTTTTTTATTGGCCAGGATATACTCAAGAAACAAATAGTATTGGTAAGATGCTTCTCAGCTGCAGTGAATCTTTCACATGGGTGGCTAAAATGAAAAAGAAAAGCAAAAAGAAAACCCAAACACCAAATAAGTTCTGACTTAGCAAAATCAATGAATTTTAGGGCATTGCTTCCTTGATTAAGGTTTACTTGTAAGCAGGCAGAAGATAAGAAATTCCAGTGTGGAAGTTACTGGAATACTACTCCTTGTGTCATTATTTATCACTATAGAAACATAATTCTTAACTTTTAAAAATTGCTAATTGTAAGGTGTTGTAAGTGTACATGACTTCTTTCAGGCAAGGAACTATGGAGGTGAGTATCGTTTCCCAAATTTTACCCCTGATTTATCAGTACTAGATTGTCCTCATTTGTAAAATTAAATTATTAAAACTTGACTGATTATTAGGAGTTTTGTGTCCAAGTCTTCATAGCTATTCATTTAACTTTCCCTGCAAGAGTTGGGTTCTTTCCAATCAGATTGCTCTTGGTTAAGGCATGGTAGAAAAACAACTCCAGGTTGAATATTTCATCACTGGCCAAATGGTTATGGATCGTCCCTGACTCAACCTTGTCCTAACCCGTGTTTGCTCTCATGCCATATACATGGAAAGGGGAGTACGTAACTCTGCCCTTTTCTTTATCTGTTCTTTCTGGGAAACAGCCAAACATCCTTTCATAATCAAATACTTGTATATCCGCAGGCCACTGGCCACCATCCATACATTTATTGGTCATTGAACACCTTGCATGAGGTAATTTTCAATTATCTTATTAAACCAGAACAGGAATCTGGTCATGCTTCCTTTGATTATAAATGTAGCTCACGTTCTTATTACTGTTAATAGCAGTCCTCATGGGGTGCCAGCGGTTTTCTGGGCACTGTCCCATAGGAAATGCTGTCCTGTGCCCTTTGTGAAGAAAGCACCAGGAACAAAAATGCTGAGGACAAGACCTCACTCAGTCTTTGTTTATTTCAGAGGAGAAGGCCTACAATTGCACGGAACCAATATGATGGTGGTGTTGTATGGAATGACAAAAGTTTTTGAGGTTTCTGTCATATAGTCTTCGGGAGGAAGGTGGAGAGTGTAGAATACCTTGACAGAAAATGACTAGCAATTATGTCGTTGATACAGCTTTATCTCTGAACACAAATGCTTATGCAGCAGCAAAACTATCAGACCAAGCGATATTGGGAAGTATAAAACTTATCCCCCCCCAGGGTGTCTAAGTTCTCCCCTCTGATAGAATCGTTTAAATATTTCCTATTTTTGACTTAAATACTTCAATTACTTTATGCACCAAATAATTTCAAGAATAGGGTCCGTACTATTAGCTACAGGTGATTGTTTTTCTTTTTAAAGTAAAAAAAAAAAAATCAGGCAATTGTAAGTTTGTGGAGAGAGGAGTTGAGGAACCCCCTTTAGTGATTCTGAGATTGTTCAGAAGGATAGTAGCCAGTATGAGGAACAACAATATAAATTGAAAATTTTAGTGCCTATAATGGGAATTTATCACAGAAGACTCTAGTGGCCTTTATACTGAAAACAAAAAAGGACAATAACAAAAAAAAATTCGATCCTATATGAACTATAACTGCGTATTATATATGTTAGAATAGGTGTTTTAGAGTAAAGAGATAATATGGGGTTTGTTTCATCCTTAATATACAATTTTAGTTTTCATTACTACATTTTCATCACTTTAAAAGATGACAAATCATTTAGCTCTCTCTTTAATCTCATTTTTTTTATTAAAGCACTAAATAGGAAAAAATGGAAGACAATCTAATTAAATATTTCTTTGAACTATGTCTTTTGTAATGTGGGAAGCAAGTTTATTCAGATCACCAGCTTAATTTGAAAGTGGAAAGAAAAAGTACAGAGAGTTTAGTGCGATTCATTCAGAAATCATGATTCCAGCAGAGTCTGTCTCTGAGCCTTTATGCTTTGCCCCAATTGACCTCTACAGAAAGGAGTAAGAAATGGACTTCCAGAGCCTACTAGAACGGAGTTGCATCATTTCATACCCTAAGTGAATTTTACCAAAAAGCCCAGCACAGCAAGCAACTAGAGGGGCTATCACTGCTAAAACACTGGCCACATTAAATATTTTGCAAGGAGTTGATGTGCTAAAGGGAAGAAGGCATCAAGTTCTAAACGACTGGCCTACTTTGTAGCTCTTAACGTTGACAATCCCAAGTTGAGTTGCTATTTTTTTTTTCAAAAATCACTGCATAAATGAAATCAATTTATAATATTTATAAACGTATTTCACTAATCCTTTTCTGGTCTAGTGTCATGAAGCTGCATAAGTCCAAGGAATTAAATATAATAAATAAAAGAAACCCTTAACGGAGTCTTCCTATGGTACTAAAATTTACCAACTGTGACCAAGCTCAGGCGGCTTTTCTGCTCATAGTTAAACTCCAGTGACAAAGTTTCCTGAGGCTTAGATTGGATGAAGTACATTTGACTTATTTAAACTTTTGATGATACTCTTCAATTTTGATATTATTCATCCTTTTCACATCTGTCACAGTATTTCAGGCTCTTTTTCCTCACCCTCAAATGATTGCTACCTACTCCTAAATTGTCCCCTGTCGTTCTGCCTTCAGGTGCTGGTTGATTTAATCTATCCTATACATAGTCCTTGGATTAATAACTAGTATGTGCTCATTATTTTTATCAGTCTACTGGTTTAGACAGCAGAAAAATCATTACTCTCCACTGCAGTCCAGACTTCTTTTGCAGATATCCAAGGCTCCTTCTGTGAGGTCATCACAAAGATGGGTCCAAACCTACCTTCTGGCTCAGGTTGGTTTGCTCACTGTTCCTGATCTCTTGTGGATTTCAGTGATGTGCCTTCAGAGCCTAGACTTAGAGTCAGTCCTTCTTAGGGCTTCAGGTTACTACTCTCTGTTAGCTGGAGCTCACACTTTGGCTGAAACCAAGTTGCCATCTAGATTCTAGCCCAGTGTTTCTCAACCCGGGGTGATTTTGCCTTCCAGGAGATATTTAGCAATGTCTGCAGACATTTTTGTTGGTCATGGAGTGGGGACTTGCAACTGGCATTTAGTGGGTAGAAGCCAGGGATGCTGCTGAACACCCTGTGATACACAGGACAGTTCTCAAAATACATTTTCTAGCTCAAAATGTCAATGGTGCCAAGGTAGAAAACTCTTTAGCCCTATTGCTAACGTACGATTTGTCTAATCTCAGACCAACTCTTTGAATACAGTTACCTGCCACTTCTTCATATGCATTGCTTTTTCCCCCACCTCTTTGTCTTTGCTTCTGCTATTTTTTGTTTGGAATATCTTCCCAACCATCTATAAGTGCTGTAACCTGGTGATATTCTGCCTATTCTTTCAACTCGGCTAGATGCTGTCTACTTCAAAACAAACAAATAAACAAAGACTTCCTGATTATTCCAATTGACAGTGTTTAGTTTTTTTCTTGTCTGATACTTTTATGGCAAACCACCTTGTAGGGTGGTTGTGTCTATGTCTTATTTTCCATCCTAAATATTTAGATGTTGTATAGCTCAATGTACAATATGAAGCCAAGCAACAAGGCACCCAAGGACTTTTGACTCTCTGTCTGTAGAGTTTTGCATATTTTTAATCATAGCAGACTCAGAACTTAGAATTTATCTTTTTTTTCACCAAACATTATATTATGTTTTTTTTCACACTGCTACAGTCTCTAAAATTACTTTTAATAACTATATAATACTCAATCAAGTTGATATACTCTAATTTACTTAACTAGTCTCTTACTTTTAAGTTACCTGGATTTTATTTCTTGATAAAATAAGTAATAAAAAAATTGCATATCTTTGGTATGTAGCTTTTTCTCCTTTCATCTGCAGTATTCCCTTTGAACCGATTCCAAGGAATGGTCCAAATGGTCTGGCATGTTTTTATTGCTAGTGATTTGTATTGCCAAAATTATTCCAAAGTGATTTCTAGTTTAAATTGCCAGTGACAATGTTTAAGGAAACCATATACGTGAAAGAGTCAGAAAACCTAAGTTCAAGTAACATTCTGGTCCTCACTAATTATATGATCTTAGGCAAACCACTTAATCTGTTTGATCAGATTTTCTTACCTGTGGAATGGGGATAATAAACCTGCATCATAGGACCATGAACATTAAATCAGATAATGTCTTCGGGGGTAAGTTGTAAACCATAAAATTACCAATGTCTATTCAATAAATATTTAAAGACTTTATATGCTAGGTTCTGTACTAAGAACCTAAGAACATACAGAGATGAACAGAGTCTTGGCTTCAAGGAATTCTCAATGTAGTGCTGTATAATCATCAAAACGTTAATATTTTAGGTACAAAATTGAGAAGAAATTACCTTGTATAACGTATAAGGAATTGAAAATAAAGGCAGTCCATGTAATAGGAAATACAAGTATGGAAGCCCACCTATTTATTAAGATCATTGTTAGATTTATTTTGATCCCACATAACCGGTTTATTCTCTCTAGCCTACATCAGAGCTGCATTTCCTTGCTGGAATATATTTTTAGTGTTTCTTTTTCTTTTCTTATATGTTATGACAGCACTTTCCTTACTGCTATACTCAGATGTAAATTTATGTTCTTCATTTTTTTTTTTCTGGGAAAATTTGAAGCATTTTTTAAAAAGTTCCATTTGCTACTGATGTTATTTCTCTATCCTTTTGTGAGCATGGGTCTCCAGAAGCTGCATGAGGGCATGGCCCCACTTGTGGTGGTTTTGTGACTCTCTCATCGAGACCACTTTGCTTCAGAGTAACAGAGTATTTAGGAACTCCAGCGTCCTTAGATCTATCTTTTGGAAATAGATATTGATTTTCCTGCCTTTGAGTATAAAGGCCCAGGTTGAATCCTTTAGCTCCTCATCACCCAGCTTGCTGGGCATCAGAGGCTGAGGATAGGGAAGTAACTACAGTAACATACATCAGAAGTGGCAGTGTACCAAACGTAAAATAGATAGCTAGTGGGAAGCAGCCGCAGAGCACAGGGAGATCAGCTCGGTGCTTTGTGTCCACCTAGAGGGGTGGGATAGGGAGGGTGGGAGGGAGGGAGAAGCAAGAGGGAAGAGATACGGGGATATATGTATATGTATAACTGATTCACTTTGTTATAAAGCAGAAACTAACACACCATTGTAAAGCAATTATACTCCAATAAATATGTTAAAAAAAAAAAAAAGAACTGGCAGTGTAAGGAGTGCTGGTATGAGCGCAGTGGGACAAAAGTTCTGGCCTAAGGACTTGAAGCCACAAAAACAGATGGTTCATGAGCAGGGGCGGTTTACGGGGATGAAGATAATAAAAAATGTTACTGTATCTTTTATGTGCCCCCAGAAAAGACTTTAGACTGTTAGACTGCGAAGTGTCCTGCCTGATCTAAATTCTGCTCTCAGCTACTTGATTGACTTCATCCGATCTAGGATCTTCAGGGTTTTAGAGAAAAATTCCCTTCTTTCTGGATTGCATTCTGGAGTAAAGCCCATCACATTCCAACCTCTTCCCTATTATTGCTGTTAAAACACACCTGTAATTACTGACTCATTCTTTTCATATTTAGTCATAAATGAAAATCAGCCTTCCTCTTTTGATGAACATATTCTTTCCCTCATCTTTATTTTTCTCAGAATCAAGTGAAACAGATTATGTCCTTAGAAGCCCATGCTATGTGGATATTGCAATATTTCCAGGCATTTTACTTATGTGTGCTAATGAAAAGAGAGCAGGTTTACAGACTGCAAGTAGATAGGAAGGAGTAGAGACATTAGGTTAAAGTACCTCCCACTATTCATTCTAGCAACAAACATTTGTTGTCTTTTCCCTACTCTGAATTAGCAAAAAATGAGGAAGCAAGTTAAATTGGTGGAGAGAAGTAGAAATCTTTGTTAATCTCTTGTCTCTTCTTAACTTATTTTAGTGTTTCAGATATGAAATTAAATCACAGGGCATCCCTAAGAGATATAATGAAGGGTACCAACCTTATTTTATAAACCTGGAGCATCAATTAGTAGCTTCCTTCAGTTATGTCATGAGTAGTTCAATGACAAAAGAGGTACAATTCAACCTCTGATTGAAAATCTTAAATTCCTATACCAAGCACTACCGCTGCAACATTCCTAACTGTCTTTTGCCCATTATTGACAGTTTTTACATCAAATCTAAGAAACAACTGAGACATTCATCTACAGTCCTTTCCAAACTTGTAATCTATTATAGAGCTTTTCTTTATATTTTCTTTTGAGAATTTAATTATTGATTTCTGGCAAGTGTTGCCCTGAAACAAAATACTATACTAGAAATGCTACCTTCTCAGAGAAGAATACTTGGGTCATCTGGGGACAGCAGTGGGGTTAGATGTCCTAGTGGTGGCAGGAAGGGCAATTTGATGCTGACTCTGTCTTCTTCTTAAGAATTACTGGTTTACAGAAACCGATTAAGGTAGTACAGAATTGCCTTTAGGGCTTAAAGCTTGTGGAGTTTAAGGTAAGAATAGATAAGAAATTTAAATGGTAGAATTCCCTTCTTCCCTCTCCTGCTCTCCAATCCCTAAAATACACCAAAGGAAACTTCTCTGTTACTTATGAAATATGAATCCACTGTCCTCATTTTTCCTGAAACTTGTCAAACGCCCAAATTTCATCAACAAATCTATTTTGTAACCAAGGTTCATAAGACTACACTTATGCCTGCACGAATGTTGCTCATGCCTTAGATGGACAACCTGCATGCAGTCTTAGAGTTGGATTTAAAGGATTTCAACCTTCCTCCATATAATCCCATCAAGTTTATCTCTAATCTTTATCTATAAATAGAAGCTTTCTCATTCTGTTAACCTTGTTGAGGAGATTCCATTCTTATCAGGTAGATTCTTTACGTTATTCTACAGACAGAATTTGGGGGGCTGGGGGGGTCTCACATTGGCCTCATTGAAAAATCCATGAACTCTGCAGGACGTAAACCCACATAGGCAAAGGAACCCGCACCCCCCACCCCCCACCCAAAAAAAAGAAGAGGAAAGAAAAGGAAAAAAAGATCAAAACCTTCTTTTCCCCGTCATTCCTGGGTTGTACCTTTTCTAGCCTTTAAGCTTAACTTAACTACATCCTTGCCTCTGAGCAAGCCTTTTATTTATTTTTTGTCCTCTCAAATCTTCTTTCTGTCCAAATTTTATACTACTCTCTTCAAAGCCCATTTTGCCTGCAAGGAGATTGTTCTGATATTTTTAATCCTACAGTGTATTAAACATTTGTTTCACTCTTCTCTCAGTAGTATTCTGTATGTAAATCACCCTGTATGTAAATCACCAGCGCACACATAGATACTGTAGTCCAGTTGAGACATAGAGCGGATCTCTTATAGCATCCCATTGAGTAATCTGTATAAAACGCTTCTCGTCTTCACTGTGGTTTCTCCATAGCACAGCTCTCTCATGTTTTCCATCCAAGATCATTGTGGTCCTACGTGTAAACATTTCTCAGACCGCCAGTTCTATGTTTCTGACTCCCCCTGCTTTCTATTCAGGCCATTCATCTCTCACCTTGACAGTATATATCCTGTACATCCTATAAGATGATGCTTCAAATTGACCTTTTCTAGAATATTTTCCTTGATGAATCCTACCTCTTTCAAAAAATATTTTGAGTTTGGTTCCCTTTAGCACGTATTGCTGCTATGTATAATATAGGCTTGCATGGATTGAAGTTTTATACTTATTTGCTCTTTTAGATTGTGCAACGTCCAAGTTTCTTTCAGCTCTCAAATTCCATACGGCTCCTAGGATGTCTTTGTTTCCAGCTACACGGGAGCACCTGGGCAGTAAACCCTTCTCTTCTTTTTGTATGTTTAAATCAATCTCTGCACACATCAAGCATATAGTAAGTGCTTATGAATCAACTCCATGTGCACAGGTAGGAAGCTACAGAAGATGGCTTAAGCTTCAACATGCATGATTCAGGTTGAACATAAGGGATAAATTCCCCGATAATAAACTTGATTGAAGGCAAAAACAAGGTATTGAAGAACAAAAAGGACTCTATTCCCTGGAGATCTCTAATGGGAAAAAAAAATAATTTATCTTGGATGGAGTCAGGGCACTAGACTAGAAGATGTACTGAGATTTTATCTGGCTCCAGGATTTTATTAAAATCCTCACTGATAACACTACTTTCATAACATGTTTCTGGTAAGAGGTTTCTGGTATTATTTTTTTCTGTTAAAAAATAGTAAATAAAAATAAATTGGGAAAGCCTAAATTATTTTTAGAATTAAACACAGACTTTCAGTAATTAAAACTTGGAGGGAACTACATGTTTCTGCGATATATTTGTCAAGCACTATTGAGTACATTTTGTTTTGTTGCATGCCTTCCTCAAAAATCCAAGAGAAAAATATTTTAAAAAAGATTCTTTTTTCCTGCCTAGCAAATGACGATATTTCTACTAGAGGTAGGTACTTACTATTCTTACTCCATCACAAGAATTTTCTAATTTTGTAGAAATCAGAGAAGCTGAAAAGTGAATCCAGTATTTCTTTCTAGAACTTAACACTTCCTAGTTGCAGATGTTAGTGTTTGTGCCTACTTGCATATTTCTTCTGAGCTTTAATTTTTTTCCTTTCTAATTCATTTATTTTGGGTTGTTTTAATATGGTTTCCAATGACAGCAAGGAGGTTTCTGGGGAGAGAAAAAAAACTTTTTAACTGCCGATGAGATGGGACTCTGGCTTTGCTTTCCGGAATAGCTTTTATTCTTATATGATTCTTATCAGGGAAATGGTTCTAAAAGTTGGTACTTCATACGTTCAGGCAAATGTATGCAAGATGATGTAATTAAGAACCCTATTCAGGTTAATTGATAGAGATTTTATAAATGAAACTTTAGTGTGTGAATCTGTGTTATCTTATCTCAGACCATGGAACATTGCCATTGAGAGCTAGAAATATTAAGTGCGTGTTCCTGGAAAATCCTCAAAAATCACTTATTTATGAAATAATAGTTTTGAATCAATAGCCATTAAAACCTCTATTGTAATAGGAATTGTCACTTACAGGTAACGACATAGTGTGGGCTAAAATATGTTCTCTAAAATATAACTGCAGTGTAATAGCAGCCTCATCTGATGTGGACCCTTACCTCTTCCCTTTGGATTCCGTGGTGTTGCTGCATGACCCAGGGTGTGCCATTTCAACTCTGTGATTACTTTCTAAGTGTGGAAAACGGTTATTAGAGGTCCAAAATTAAATATCCTATTGAGACATGTGAAGGAAGATATGTTTGGATTTATATTGAATCTTTCCAGTTATCCAGAGGAACAAGTACACCAAGTCTTTTCTTTTGAACGATGTTGCCACATTAGACGTTATTTCTCCCCTCTGCAGCCCCATCAGGTCATTGATGCTGTTGCCCTTTAAAATATCATCTGCCTTTTTGAGGACAACTTTTGTAAGTTATAAAGCAACCTTGTTAGTATGAGTGTCTTTCTGAAAAAGTTAAGGAGACTTGCCTGAAGTAAAAGGGAGCAGGAAAAGAAAGAAACAGTGATAAATAACTCTCTTATTATTCTATTCGGTAACATAACTTGTTTTTGCTAAAAATCAGGACTATATTAAAACTTTTATTGACAGAGGATGTCTGTGTGTCTTCCACAGTATATTTTCCTTCTTATTGATGGTTTCAGTTCCCCTGGAATTACACACAAATACACGCAGACACTTAATGCTAAAAGTTTGTAAGGACAAATTATTAAATATCAAAATATTAATCAACCAAAGTGATGCAGGATGTGTTTTCAGAATCCACTTATAATCACACACACAAATTAGTTCCAGAGGAACCAGGGAAGCTGATATTAACCTAAACCTTTACAGTTTATTCCCTCCACAAGCACCTCCCCACCTAATACTCTACCTAAGCTTGTTGCTAAACCTCTAAAGTAATTGATGTGTGCCCGGCTCTTGCCCTGAATCTCCCAGGGAAAGGCCTGATAGGCACTGAGTTGAGCAAACAAGAGAAGGAAGGGCCAAAGGCTGAGCAGCTTCTTATCTTGGATACCTACTTCAGAAAGAATCCAGAGTTTGCCATGAAGAATGGGATTCACACATGTACACTAATATGTATGAAATAGATAACTAATAAGAACCTGCTGTATAAAAAAATAAATAAAATAAAATTCAAAAAACAAACAAAAAAAACAAAGAACAGACAAACAAACAAAAGAGTGATAATTAACAAATGACATGGGAGTCTCTCAGGCTTGTATGCTCCTGGTGGTGGGTAGTGTGTTAACAACTAGTCCAGAGAATTTCCACAGAGAAGGCACAGAAAATAAACTGTTTATTTTAAGGGACCGTCAAAGCAGTCAAATATTTTTACAAACATTTCCATTGACTCTTTGCTTCCCCCTCCCTACATTCCTTTCTATAAAAATATTTGTATTTCACTGTTGATGACTTTTAAGAGAATATTTTAATATAGTGGAAGATTTTTTTTTCTATTTACGATGTCCTCAGGTTTTTATTTTTATGTGTTTTTGGGGGGTGCAGATGGGAGAGAAATGCTTAGGGGAAATCCTTTTGGAGTTAAAACATTTTCATTTGAATATTTCTGTGATCATTGATCTTCCACACAGGGCTCCATTTATCACTTTAGACAGGCCTGCTCTTGCTTCTGTTTCTTAATATGTTACCAGAGGTTTGTCCTACTATATGCAAATATAGTTATTTTAGCATAAACTCTCTTTTGTTCGTCTGTTATCAGTTATTTTACCACCACCTACTGTGAGCCAGGTACTGTGGATTATAAAGCATAAGATTAAAGCTCTCCACCCTCATGGTACTTACCGTCTAACTGGAAGAACAATGCATATACATGTAAGACAGTTAGTAATACAGGATTAAGCACCAGCTTGAGCTGATATTGTAAGACACTACATTGAGCATCATGGAAATTGTGATGAAACTAATATCTGATGATGACCAAAAAATGGCTTCAAAAAGAAAGAAGTTAATGTGACTCGTTCATCAAGGAAAAGCATCTAGGCTGAGCCGTATTCTGAAGAATAATATGACTAAGGAGAAAGAGTGGTTAGAGATAACATTAGGGAAGGACAAGGCAAGAATCATTTTTTAAAAATTAGTCTCTATACATTAGGGTAAGATCAACCTATTTTTCATTGTATATACCTAAAAATTATACATATTTCAAAGAGAGGCATGCTTTGGTATTTCAAAACCAAAAAAGCTATGATTTTTGTGGGTGATGGATAGAGAAGGCCACAGGAGGTAGACTTTTTGAAAGAAACTTTATGAGGTATTGTTGGAAAAGATAAATCTTTATTGTATTTATAGGGAGTTGTTTCTTTAAAAGCATTTTTTAAAGCTTTTGGTGAAAAATTCTTGTTTAATGACCATGAATGAGACCAGAGGAGAAGATAATCTTTTCAGATAGGAAAATAAGAAGATAAAGGTAAATTTATTTTTAGAGGGAAATCTTCCACTTTCTAGATAATTAAAGTGTTTCTCTCTGATAAGGAGCTTGAGTGTAACAATTTCCGGGTCTTACGATAATCTGGTTTGTCTTATTTTAATGATGAAAAAAAGAAGTAAGATGAACTGGCTCCTGAAATGGTGAGAAACCGAGTGGGAGAAAACTCTCAAAAAATAGACATAGGGACTCTAGGAGCACTGCTACCCAAGTGGAGAGTGGGAATATACTAGTGTTGGAGAGTGATTTGCACAGAAACATACTTTCAAGTTACTTTTTTTGAACACTGAAAGCTTAACTTTAAAATGCAAGGTATTTGTCAACATTATCTGAAACACCGAACTAGAGGCAAATGTTCCAACATATTTGTTTACTTACAATTAAAGCTAAGCTGACATGTTGAAAAGATGGTCTTCAAAGATATTCAGAGGCTGCTAAATTTTTGTCAATAATTAGCCTTCACTTTGCTTTGTAGACAGGGAAATCATATATTTTTTTTCTCTTCATATTTGCCAAGTAAGGATTTTTCACTTTTAAATTTCCTCCTCCTGGTGTTTGCATTTAAGCATTTCAAACAGACTCTTCACCCTCAGCCACCATGTGTAGTATTGCATTTATGCATTCAACTTCTTACTCAAGTGATGCTATTTTTTTCTGCCTCAGCCTGACAGCCACTAATAATAACACATGAGGACAGTCAGACAAAATGAAGACAAATGCTGCTTGTCGCAGCAGAATCATAATGTCTCCAGACTCAGTAAAGACAGTCTAACTGTATGTGGATGCTCTTTATAGCTTATTTAGACCTGTGGTTTCTCCCTGTGGTTTTTTTTTTTTTTTTTTTACGCACAAACATTGCACAGAAATACATTAAGGCAACATATGGGCCTGTTAGTTAGCCAAAACAATGTGGAACCATGGAGAATAGAGATTGCAAAGCACAGATGGATACTGTAAAAAATTCATGAGTGGCATAACAGATCTAAAAGGTAAATTTTAGTCAAAATTCAAGTGGAACGCATAGGAAATACTTGAGAATTTGGCTTTATGAGGTTTTTCGAATCACACAAGATGAAACATTGTGAATATTCCGCAGATTTGTTTATGCCGTAATGTGAAAAATCAGAGCTCATCATTCAACAATAATTACGTCTATATAGATTCATGCCATCAGAAATAGATTGCTGATAAACAATAGTGCTTTGCTTCGATTTGATGTAAACGTTGCAGTATTAAATGTCCATATTATTTCCAGCTCAATATTAGAAAGTGTCAGTCATTGTGACAAGTCAGACAAGAGGAGCTCACTGAGCCATCCTCTGTGCAGCCGAGTACTGTCGAATAACCAGGTTTTCATGCTGTATTACTTTGTTGTGAAAATTGAGTTCTAAACAGTAAATTGGCAAATCATTTTCCCCTCCCTTACATTTGGTTCTTTTAACCAAAACTGAAACCTCAAGGCGACGTTGGATTCTTATGTGTACATCATCAAGATGCACCTTGAATTTTGCAGAACACTTGACTTTTGAAGTTATCTTCACTGGGGCTTGTCATTGTTGTCTTAGGAAAAAAAAATGTTCCAGTCTCTGAGACCAGCCCAATAAAGGTACGATTGGGGGCCTCACTATAGCCAATTTCATTCATAAAATTTCCTTAAGAACGATTCCTGAGCAAAATAATTCTGCCTAGTGAAACAATTAATTTGGTCCCTAAATTTCCAGTGGGGTGAAATTGGAAGAAAAGCAGAAAAGGTAGGGGACTGTTCTATACATGCAGTCATAGAGGCATTTCCCCTTTAGAAGCTTTCAAATGCCTGTGATGCCATGAGGAATTCAGGTATGTTTTGTCATTTTGTTGCTAGAAAGGTGATGCATAGTAAGCTATCCTTTGTATAAAGGTTTAAGTGATATCAAAGTGGTCAAATAAATACTTTAAAATCTTAAACACATTGGTAGACAAGTTGCACGGACTTACTTTTTTATAGTGAATGAGTTTGCTAATGAAGAGATTTACAGAGGGCCCTATTATTATACCTTGAAAAGACACTGGTACATTATTTAAACAACCAGAAAAGTATTTGACACTAAGGAGAAGATGATTGGATTGAAAGTAGATATTATGGACAAAAAGTAAATGAGATCACTTATCGAACTGGACCAATTTTTTTTTGACTTATTTTTTTTCTATAAGTAACATCAAACAGGACAGGTTCTGTAGCTGGCTCTTATGCTTGGTACTAACACCGCTGTTGGGACCTTGAGACAGCAAATTGAACTTTCTGATAGTTGTCCTAATAGCTCTTTCAGGCGGTTTTTGGTGTCCTTAGTGAATTAAAGTTTGCATTAGTGAACCCACTGAGCAGTAGCCAGGACTAATTCTCAGCTCTGTATGACATTTCACACATTGTCAGTTCTTAGTAAGTGTTATAGGATAACATTTTGAGATCCTCATCTGAGAGTTGATGGGGAAATATCAAATAATATATATGAGGTTTGCCAACTACGTTGAGCCCAGTTCAAAAGTATGTCGTAGCGGATAGGTAACGATGGCAGTGTTGTGTCTCCTTTAAGTAGAAGATAGATTTACTCCTACAATTTCACAAGTCTGAGAAAGATGTCAAGCAAGAAAAAAGAATGAAGAGACAGAGAAGAAAAAGTAAAAGGGAGCTGCCAAGGGGGAGGGGAGTAAGGGAGGGAAGGATTGGGAGTTTGGGATTAGCAGATGCAAACGATTATATATAGGATGGATAAACAACAAGGTCATACTGTATAGCACAGGGAACTAATATCCTGTGATAAACCATAATAGAAAATAATATGAAAAAGAATATATGTATGTATAACTAAGTCCCTTTGCTGAATAGCAGAAATTAACACAACATTGTAAATCAACTATACTTCAATAAAAACTTTTTTAGAAAGGAAAAGGGTTAAATTTGTAGATATAAGGAGAGAAAGTATAATTATCTTCCTTTCTTACTGATTATACCCACTGTCCCTTTGGAGATTCCAAGAAGGATATGGAAAATGTCAGATGTATTAGAAATATGTGTATATGTGTACTATATATATATATATATATATATATGTGTGTGTGTGTGTGTGTGTGTGTGAGTGTGTACACACACATATGTTTTTTATATTTGTATTTTCTTATCAAATGCAAGCTTCATGAGGACAGGATCACTTTTATTCATTGCTATATTCCCAGCCTCTAGAAGTGTACCTGCTGCAAAGTAAACACTCAGTATTTGTTGAATGAATTTCTTAAGAGGCAATTTTCCATATTTTCCTGCTGTCATATAAGGAATCACAGATTTGTTGATCTCTCTTTAAAACTGTTAGTTTGGTTAATACTTAACTAAGATTGCTGCAGAGTAACACATTTTAGTTCAGAGAGGTGCCGTCTGGGTGGGTGAGGAGAAATACAATGAGGAACTTCTAAAATTCAGCGGAATGAATTTGTCTTATTTCCTCTGATAGAGGAACCCATAATGGTCAGGTCATTTGGTTTGTTCAGTATGTAGCATATGTTGTGGTGGGGGACCCTTCAGCAAGAAACATTTGGTGGAGGCGTCCCTAACACTGTTCTAGGAGAACTAAGAGTAGTCCATGATTTTCCTTTCTCTGTAGTATAAAGAGTGGAATTCACTGGACACTGTGAAGGAAGGTGAGAACTCTGCACTGACAGTTTGGTGGGCAAGTTGGGTTGCCTGAGTTATATTTCCAGACCTAGGTAACCAGAGACCAAGAAGGGCATAAGAGGTTTATTGATGATCAAGACATTTTGAATTGATTCTCCCTGCTGACTGTAGTCTTTTTGCCTTTTTATGGGATTCAAATTATTTAATTTAATTGTTCTTAATTTATGCACTATTACTAGATTTGCTTCAGGGAGATGTGAGATGTAATTGGTTGCATTTGACATTGTCTTCCAAACACAACACTTTTGCCAAAAAAAAAAAAAAACCTTGCTGAAAATCACCAAAAGCAGAATTTACAAAAGGAAATGCACATTTTTATTCTGATCCCACCTTGACCAATGTCAGAGTAGCATGCTTGAGAAGTTAATATACATATTAATATCCACTTTATTCATTATTCCTTGTGTAGTATATATTTATTATACATGGCATTTTTAAAGAAATACTGAAAAGAAAACGTACTTTAATTTAACAGACATGTTTTGAGCACCTTTTATATGCCAGGCACTGAGAGATTCAGTGGAAACAAGTAAAGTTCTTCATGTACCTTTTAGTCAAGGGAGAAAAACAGACTTTAAACAAGTAATTACAGATGTGATGGATGTTAAGAGAAGAGTGCTATAGAAGTTTATAGCAAAGAATTTAACATAGGTTAAAATCAAGTCAAAAGAGATTGACAGGATTAAGGAAGTTATGGGAGAAGGAATGATCTGAAAAGAAACCAACTTGTCTACTATGTCCCTCCCTCCCTTCTTCTCATAACTGAATATTTAACAAATATTGATTGAATATGAACAATGGGTCAAGCAAATGCCTAGAGATATAACTGACACAGCTCAGAGCATGGGTGAGATTGAGGGGCGTTACGTAAAAAGAGAACAGAGATGAGTTCAGAATAGTGCTAATAGTTAAGGGCCAAGTAGGGACAAGACTTAGAAGTAATAGAGACATAGGAAGAAAACCAGGAGAGAATGTTAGTACCATAGAAACCAAGAAAAAGAGCGTTTCAAGAAAATGAGAAGATAAACAGTGTCAAAGGCTGTGGACAAATAGGACTAGACCTGAGAAACCTCTGTTACAATCAGGAGGGTTATAGTGAGATCCCTGTGAGAACATTTTTGGTGGAGTGAAAAGTGTGCCAGACATACTGGAATGGGCTGAAGGGCCAATAGGGAGATAAGACAATGAAGGATACTTGTCACTCTAAAAGTTCATATTTAAATGAAAGTGCAAGATAGGATTCTACCTGGAGGAGGATATGGAGTTGAGAAGGGATATTTTCAGATGTCCAGGAGTTGATGAATTAGTTGTATTTGGTTGCAGCCAACAGAATACCTGACTAATGGTGGCTTTATTAAATGACCTTTATTATTTATTTCACGTATTGAGAAGACTGGAGATGGATGGGCCCAGGGTTGGTGCAATGGCTCAAGAATATACTCAAGCCAGGTTCTCACTATGTTTTCACTCTATCTTTCTCTTGGATTTTTGTTTTTGTGCTTGACACCTAGTGGACATTAGCAGGCTTCTTCAATTCCATGTTAGATCATTCAAAACAAAACCAAGAAAGCATGATCCTTGTTCTCTGTCTTTTTATAAGGGAACGAAATTTTTTCCAGACTTTTCTTTACCTCTACTCCATCAGACTTCTATTTATAGCTTGTTGGCTAGGACTGAGTTATTTGCCCATTCTAAATGAACCATTAGTAAAGGAGAATGTGGTTACCAAGCATAATTTAGACCAGGGGTTCTCAAAAGGGTGATCTCTGGACCAGAAGCATCAGCATCCCTTGGGAACTTATCAGAGAAATGCAAATTCCTGGACTCCATCATAGTCACAGTGAACGTGGAGCCTAGCAGTCTATTTCAAACAATCCTTCTAGGAAAATCTGGTACATTTTCCAGTTTGAGAACCATTGGTTTAGACTAATCAAGTCATTCTCTGGTGCTGGGGAGAGGACTCATGTTCCATGAGCTCATTGCTTTCTTAGGAAGAATGGGGCATGGCTGTTGGTAGACGTAGAAAAGTGTCTGCCATCCTTGGCTTTCAACATTAAAAGAAATGAGCCAGTAAAGAAAGAGGATGAAGATAAGAGCGGGGGTAATTTAGAAGGGAGGTGAAAGTGAGGACATTCATGGACTCAGGGGGAGGAAATGGCCTTCCCTGTGAGGATTCCACCTCCATATAAAGAGAGCTTGAAGAAAAGAGTGCGTGCAGAAGCAGATAGGCTGGTTGTAGGAGGGTCAGAGGTTTCCGGGAATAGAAGTACAGTCGTCTGCTGAGAGGGGCAGGTGTGGTGGAGGTACGATCTGAGAGCGCAGAGAAGGTTTAAAATGTTCGTAGAGAAAGGGAGAGCTTACTCACTGGAACCTGTTGGAATGTATGTTAGGTTGTAAACCTGCTTGAGGTCGGTAAACCTGAGTTCAAAGTGGGATAATCTGCCTGCTTGTGTGACATGCAGCAAGTGGGTGTAGGCTTGCAGATCAGAGATCGTTTGATTCCTTCCTCTAGGGTTGTGATTTTGCCAGAAGGATGTGACAGAAGGTCGTGGGCAATGATGTTTAGGATATTGTTAAGAGAGGGGTTGAAGTGATGAACCAAGTAGTCTATGCTGAAGGGGAGGGCGAATGAAGATAGGGAAGGGGGAGGGTTGGTCCATGGAACCCAAAGTCATGAAGGTTTTCTTCTTTTTATACATTTGGTAAGAACCATCCTCAAGAATAGGTCAAGCTGTATCCACATTCTTAATTAAGAAAATTATCTGTATCATGACCTCTTCTCTGTTTATCATGGGAAGTTGGAGATTTGTCACACTTGCAGTGAGTTATGGCAGACTTTTCCTTATCACTCAGTTGTAGGACATTGTGCAGGAAAATAAGCCAGAGCCTTTCATTTGGCTTACCTTGATGCTTTTTGACCTGTTTTATTTTTCTCTATTGACGGACAACACTTTTTACAGGCATGATTGTATAGGCCTTGCACAAATCTTGGTAAGTCATATGTATAATATAAGGTGGAAGACTGCCTTTTATCCAGCTAGATTTATCATTTCCTTTGCCTAACAGAGAGATAGTTGTAATTTCCTAAGGCAGTTGATAACTTGAAAGATCTTAACATTTTATTTTTTTGTGAAAGCAATCTCCTAAGAGCTAAGGAAGAGTCATTGTTTGGGAAGACGGTGTTCTTCTTCTTTATCTGTATGCAAAGCAGATGCTGTGCATCCCAGCTGTGGCCACATCCAACCTTGAGCCTGTTTCTCTCTGCCACTTGCCATGTTCCTCCCTGGGTTGTCCTAAAAAAGTACAAACCCACCGTACAAATCTGAATCACAAACAATTAGGCACACGTTTCCTGCTGCAAACATCATAAAGTAAATTCCATAACCAGGAAGGCGTTACCTCTCTGCTGTGCCCTGTTTTGGAACATCCACTGTTGACTTTTTGCCCTCCGCACAGCATTTAGTACAGGAGCGTCACCCTCTCCGTGAGTGTGACTAAGGGGAAGTCAGCTGCCAGGCTCTAGACATTCATGATATGAGTAGAGCACAATGAGACTCTGTTCCTAAGGAACTTTGAATCTGCTTCCAAGAGAAAAGAGCCAAGTACTTTGAAAGTCAATAAAACTGTTGGAATATAAGTTCCATAAAAACAAAGATTTTGCTGATTTCGTTCCCTGCCGTATTCCCAGTGCTCAGAACAAGGCCTGGCACATATTGGCACTTAATAAATATTTGTTGAATGGATAGTGACTCTTTGAAGATCGATATTCTTCTGTAAATTTTGGTGTCTGTTAACAAAATAGGTCTTATTGTTTGGTAGTTATGTTAATGAAGGAGACCACCCCAGGGGATGGAAAAAAACGCACAGTACATTCATTTATGTATTTCATTCATAGCAACTGTGATTATTCAGAGTTTATCATAAGTTGAACTAATTCTTCACCAATATGATTCGTGCCTACCTGTGTGTTGTTGAGAATAATTAGAAATACATAGGTGTTAGAACCCTTGCAGTAACAGTTTGGGCATTTTATTCTGGTGGTAGTTTATGTTTTACAGTTAAGTTTCGTTGAGTAATAAGATGGAGAACCTGTGGGCTCAGCTCCAATGCGTGACAGCTTGGATTCTATCCCAAGCCTTCCAGAGAGGCTTTCATTCCATGGAGAGATAGCCCTGCTGGAGGACACTGGAGAGGAAGGACCATGAGTCGATCAAGTGCATGGATGTTGAAGTTAGTTAGACCTGGCTTCAGTTCCTACATTCCCTACTTGCTAGCTGTGTGAGCATGGACACAGTTTTTACCTTCTCTAAATTTTAGTGTCCTTCATCTGTAAAACAAGGATAATAATAATATCTATCTCTCAGGATTATTGGAATTGAATGAAATATTACATGCAAAGTACTTAGCACAGTGCCTGGCACGTAGTAAGTACTTGACAAATGTTAGCTGTTACTATCAGCTATAGTAATGAATTTATGAATTATGCCTATGAATTTGTTTATAGATTATATAAGTCCCAATATATGTTTGCTGCTGCTAAATTCAAATAAAGTAGTGTAAATTACAAGATTGCTAATGTGGAACATGAATGTTCATTATAGATTAAAATATGAAGATCTCGCTTCCTCCAGCAATTTGTTTAATCTAGTTAATTAGGAAATTCTTTTATGAAAAACTGACACATTGCCATTTTAGGTGAGTGTGTACAGGTGTTTAGAGTGCCACTGAGCGCTAGGCCAATCCTTAGACTGTTGGTGGACTTCCCATCGCTTGTAAACATAAACCATGCTATCGGTAGAAAGAAATGGCCTTTTTTTTTTAAATCCCCTTGGCATTGTCATTCTCATTGACTCATACTAGATGACCCGTCTTCTTTTTCAGGCTTTATAATTTTCTTCACTATTTTTATTTATTAAGGTCAATCAGTTGTCACACAGGAAATCCTAGCTCTCCAATGTAGTACAGTCAGCTTTGTAGGTTGCTTTTTCTACGTTTTTATAGGGACACCAGCAAAACTAGAGACTATCTGGAGAAAGGAAACCAAGATGATAAGGAACTTGGCAATCATGTTCTTTGATGAATGTTGAAGAAACTACAGATGCTTGAGCTAGAGAGGAAAAAAATAAAATGACTTACTAGGAATATGAAAGTTATTCCCAGATATTTGTAAGGATATCATGTAGAAGAGGACAAAAATAGCGTCTTTGTATTTACAGAGGAAGGATGAAAAATAAATAGGTAGACGTTAAATGGTGTCCAGTTTGGTAAGCATTAGTTAAATGAACCAGTATCTGTAAAGTACGTCAGGACGTTCTCAGGCACCGTTCAGCTAACTCTCCTCCCCAAGATATAATGTAGCTGGCTAGGGGTAGAGTCAAAATCCACCTTTTATAACTTCAAATTCAGGTTGTTGTTGTTGTTTAATCCCATGATATTTCTTTGATCCTCATGAAGTTTAGTTCAGTGGGTTAGAGACTTGTACGGTTGAGAACAAGTCCAGGGTTCCAATTTTCTATAAGGCAAATTACTTTTATTCAGTTCTACGATGACACTTGACACCCTGTCCTTAGCCATCTAGCATCCAGCCGATGCTTTTGATTCAAACAGGAGACAGAGTAGGTACGGAGCTCTCACCATTCATAAAAAAACCATTTAAAAGATATTTCCTTTTGACCATGGGTCAGTGATACAACCTTCATAGGAGAAGGACAGTATATTAACTTGAGGGTAAGTTGTGACAAGTGTCCCAGTAGTACCGTATTAATGAATATCCTCTGATCTCTACATAAGAGCATAAGCAATGAGGAAGTTGAAAGAATGAACTTAAATAAATGGGACTAAAAAGATGCATTTTGAAAGTTTGGTTGTGATGATGATAATTTGTGCCACCCAGCTGTCCCCTACTCCAGGGAATTTGTTCTTGTAAATTGTTTATTTTTCCATGTTTCTATGCAGAAAGTTGTGAAGCTAAAATTTTCTTCCCTATTGTAGCTGCCCATCAGGGCTGAACAGAGAGTCTGAGGGCACAGTGAAGCTCAGGATTCTCTGCAGGGCAACGGCTCATCCGGTCAACCCAATGCGGGTGTGAGCCCTTCATCATTTATATATAGGGGAGTGTTGCTGGTGTCATTGATGGAGCTGTTGGTTTAGAAAATTGCACCATAATCTGGGTGGGTATCCTGAAAACCCCACACATAAATTTTCCAAAGAAATGAGACTTTATTAAGATTGTAAAATAAGGGGCCCTGGCCATAGCTCTTGCATGCTGGCTGAGCAGCTCAGGGTCGAACTTCAATGGTACGAGACTAAAATCAGACCCTGGCTCTCGCCTCTATTTTCTTTTTTCTCCCTCCCTCCTTCTCTCCCTCCCTTCTTCCTTTTCTGTCTTTGAAAGAAAAGAGCAAGCTATTTTCTAGGAGTAAAGGATAAACTGATAGGTTATACTTGTCTGTGATATGCTGACGCTCACACAGAACACTTCCTGAGTGTTTGACTTACTATTCATGTAGTCCCCACTCTAGAATTTGTTCACATTCTTCAGAGCCCTGGAGCCCTGAGCAGAGCCCACGTGATGGCACGATTCCAGCAGTATTCTTCCTTCTCCCTTCTCCCACCACACTCCCACTCCTGGGAGGTCTGCACTGTGACAAGACAACTCTTCCTAGCCCAGTGGATTGAAAGCACCGATTCACTGACACTTTGAGATTATTCCAGAAACATAAGTCAGGCAGCAGAATTGGCACCAGATTTCCTCAGACACTGAGGTGAATGCTCAGGGAAGGTTGTAGACTTACATTTGATTTCTACATCCATCTTCTCCCTGCAAATTAAGTTATTAATTTTCCCACATGCCTTCTTGTTTAATGAGAAGAGTGGTGGCCTTTATCTGTGCATGTGTGCAAACAAAACGTCACAGCAGGGGCTCCTGAACTGCCCAGGCGAGCTGAGGGGTTAAGCAGTCAGATGTAACTGTCTTGGTACAGTTGTGTCATTCGCAAAAGTCTGGCTGGCTGTTGGCATCATATGGAAGGATTCAGGCTCCAAAGCACCTCCCCACACACATATTCAAAGATGAAAGCTCCTTTTACAAATACAAAAGAAAGATCAAAAGAAGGAAAAATAATAGCATTTAAAAATGCACATGTGAAATGAAAAATTATGATATGATTGTTTCTCCAGGTTCCATTAGAGTGGTGCTATTTTCTGAGATGGTACAGTGTTGGTTGATTACTTTTCCATAAAATAATGGATAATTTGACTAAAAACAAAACAATAAAAACCCCACATGTATCTACATAGATTGTTTATTATGAGTTATTTAAACATTTTTTTACATGTCAGTTTTTGTTTATTGAAGGGCCATTAAATATATGTTGTCTTTGTTCATGGATTTGAGTAGTGGACTTGCTACCAACCAACTCTAGAGCAATGTGATTCCCATATCCTGATTCTAGAGTGTCAGGTTTATGGCTCTGACACAGGAAAAATTCCACTTTAGTGATTACAAAAGATTTTAGGTCATTATTTTAAAGATTTGTTATCACTTGCTTTTGTTTTATAAATGGCAATATTTTCTTTGGGGATCTAAAGTTCACCTTTTCTTAACAAGTGCCAGGGATGTATCCATTTATTAAAATTAAATGCAAACTTTAAGGTTGTGCTTAATAGAGTCAAGTTTGGTGAATCTTTATGATAAGTTCGAAGCTATCTATAACTCCCAGATTAAGAACTTGATGATCTCTTTGTGCCCTCACTGCTGCCCCCCACCTTTTAGTTATTCCAAAGAAAAAAATAAAATTTTCAGAGTTGTTACATAATCTAGCCTCCCCTCTTTTAAAAATGAAGTCATTCAGCAGTCCATGTGAAAAGTACTGATCAGTCTCATCACTGTAACATTTTATATATCACTCACTCATGCACAATATGATATATAATGTATCATATCACTTTATTTTTGAAAATACATAGTTATTTCGTTAAAAATTAAGAGAAATAGTCATTATTACGTAAAGAGGAAATTATTTGTCTAATTGAAATATATCTAAATAGTTCATGAAGGAAAAATATCTGCAGAACTCCCTATCCCCTTCATTGGGGGAAAGGGGACACTCTTTCAATGACAACTATAGTTTCTAATAAAAGGGTAAAGTTTGTACAGTCTTTTTTTTTTTTTTTTTTTTTTTTTTTTACAATATATTCCTTTCGGGAAAAAAAGTGGTTCCCCTTTAATAAAATATTTCTGTATATTTGATTTGTATTGCTATATAAATGTAATTAAATGTACATCTATACAACTTGTGGACACGTATTAGTTGACTTTGCTTGCATTTCATTGAAGACTATCTGGTCTTAATCAAGTATTTTCATAGGAAAAGTATCATGAAAATCTCATACTTATTCATTTACAAATACATGAAATAACAATCTCTAGGAAAGTTGATTGTAAACCATTGGCTAGTTTGGAATAAACCTTTGCGAAGCTCAATATCGTTTATTAAAAGTACCATGTTGGCTCCAGTTTGAATGGCAGCCTCATTTTTCACATTCTGCTTCAAAGGAGCCCTCTGCTGGACAGCTCTGCGTGACATCACGAGCACACACATATTTTACATATGATTTATACGCTACAGCTAATATGACCCAAAAGCCATTTGTGATTGAAACTCTATCTTTGCAGACTGAAGCATCACTGAAACCTGTTTTGTCATCATTTTTTCATATTTAATGAACACGCAATTGTCTAAAAATAAAATGATCATCCTTAAAGTTTACTGTAAATCACTGTACATCAGCATATTCCTACACGTGAGATAATCGTACTAAATTAACATTCATTACCAATAATTTTAGTAATGAATTATTCAGCTGATATGCAATTATCACACACATTTCTAAAGCAATTACTTTATTACATGGGTACTCCTTGTCATTGATTTTACTTGTCTGTATTGCATATGTAAATGTAAGAAATCTTTGCATTTACCACACTTTCAAAGGCAGAGGGTTCTTTCATGTTGTTCAGTGTCACAGGGTTGTGAGGATATACAGCCAGCATTACAGACATTTTAAGAAACGCTTGGGCTTCCTTGGTGGCGCAGTGGTTGAGAGTCCGCCTGCCGATGCAGGGGACACAGGTTTGTGCCCCGGTCCGGGAAGATCCCACATGCCGCGGAACAGCTGGGCCCGTGAGCCATGGCCGCTGAGCCTGCGCGTCCGGAGCCCGTGCTCTGTAACGGGAGAGGCCACAACAGTGAGAGGCCCGCATACTGCAAAAAAAAAAAGAAACATGCTGTGTCAGAAAATTGCTGTGTTAAAATCAGGGAAAAAAAAAAAAAAAACCAAAAAACTACACCATGATGTTATAGGAATGGAATGTTTTTCTGGGTAGTGTATCTCAGTAGGTTCGTACTATCATTAATTATATTCTAAAAGTTCCTATTAGTCAAGAAAAGGATAAAAATTGACTTCGGCTTATAGTTCTATCTGCATTTAGCCTTACATTTAAGACAGCATATGGAAACTGCACAGCACAGTGAAACAAATATAATCTTTGAAATTAGACTGAGTTCAAATCCAGCCTCTGTGACCCTGAATTATTTAACCTCATCTTTAGAAAAGAAAATGTGAGACGAACTCAAGAGTGCTGTGGTAAGGATTAATGGCATAATATATATAAAGTGCCTAGCACGGCATCCGTGAGCCATGTGAGCCATGGTGCTGGAATGTTCTCTGTACATTTGGAGGCAACTACTAGATTTCTTTGGGCAGGTGTATGTTAATTTGTTATCAAGTAGCAGCTGAGATAGAGCCCCATATTGTTGGACTTCATTTATATGTAGCAAAATCAGTTTAGTGAAATAGACGTCCTGAATAGTATAATAGTTTTAGGCAATATCTTAACTTGCAGACTTTAGAGTTAGACGCAATTCTAAGTCAAAAGCCTGAAATCAGGCTTTTTTTCTGAAAAAACCCAACCAGCAGGAGCCATAAGTTTTTATTTAACGCAGGCATATCTTTAAAAAATAATATTCGAAATGAAAAGAACTAGTTGCTTTGGAACAGTTTAGCAAAACACAGTTATCAAATTTCCATGGTTAAGAATGTAATAGAAATGAAGAATGGCATGATCTGAGAAGGTATTGTTAGGTCACCCCTCACTTGTTCTGTCTCTGTTAGTTTATTCACCCATTAAAATTCACATCGCACCAAGTTGCTTCTTCCTTTTGAACACGGTTTAAGAAAATGATATATATAGCTTTTCAGTAGTTTATATATTTTCCACAGAAATGTAAACAAGTACCCAGAATATAATATGAGTTGAATGAATTTTGTTTGAATGAATAAAAGAACAAACAAATGGATCATTCATTCTCCTAGCAGCTGACTTTAAAATATTCTTTGGTAGATGATGAAACAAGCCAGACTCTCACTGAGAGGAAAACTTTGTCAATACAGAGCCATTGACTCAGATCATTTGGTCACTTTTTTTTTTTTTTGAACCTCTATACATTGAAGCAACCAAAATGTTTTCAAGGCCAAAAAAATTAGGGGAAATGGACTCACCTACTGATTGAAATGTTTAATTCAGTGATCTAATAGCTCATGCTTCTGCAAAAGTTATAAGTCCAATATGAACAGAAACATGTTAATTCTTAATTTATTAAATACCCAATAATGTATCTAGTACTCTGTTGGATGCTCTCAGGACTACAGTGAAGAATAAGACTCATTGTTTGCCTTGAAGGAGCTTACAGTCTATGGGAGGAAATATAAATTACTGTGGTTAACAAGTTCCAGGTGGTTTGGGCCAGACCATTGTTGAGTTGTTGTCAGCCTGGGAGGCTTCATGGAAGTTGTAGATCTGTAATCAGACCTAGAAGTTTTAAGCATTAGGAATTTATTAGATGGGCGCATTGTATTTACAAATGGCTATGCTTGTGGGATCTACAAAATATTTCTCCACTATGAAATCCATCAACCATAACCCATTAGCTATTGTCCGTGGATCAGATGGCAAACTCTGCACTCTATATCAAAGTGCAGGCAAAGGGCAAAACCTGGTCAAACAAGATTTGGTAAAAAGCCTTACGTTTGATGAGCTTGGCTAGCATTACATTGTTTGGGATATTTTTATAAACTTTAAAAATGTTAATAAACTATCCTGTGTAAAAATAATGTTACTATCATTTTCGTTTTCTATTCCAAGATGTTCTGGGATCATCCTGTACATACAACCCAAATTTAAGCATTTAAGATTTTATGAAGTCCTATCTTTGAAACTTCTCTCTAAGAAGATGCATTAATTTTTCATACATTTTAATCATTCCTTACCTAAATATATTAAATAGAATCATACAATTCTGGATTTTATCTCACATAGAATGCTTGAATTATTTCAACACCCTTGTGTTAAGATGATCAGATTTTGTCTTAATATAGTACTCATATGCTTCTAACTTCTAGGCAATGGCTTAGGCTCTGGGAGAACATAAGTTGGATTTCTTTATCAAGGGTGGAGGTAGGTAAATGAACACGATTTAAAAAGAGCGTGAGTGGTTTTATTAACAAGCATGCTAAAACTTACCTGCCCCAATGTGTCCTGTTCCTTTCGATATATATAATGTTATAATCGCCAGGGTGTACAGTGTTATAGTTACTTGTGTCATGACTATCTTCATCATCATGATACATTTCCATTAACACTTTATATAGAACACACCTTAATCCACCACCTCTATGCACACGGAAGTGTCCCTGGGACCTCACAGCTGTTACAGGGTGGCCTCATCAGGGGCCGCTGTGTCTGAGAGAGGCTGCTGGTGCCCCACTACAGTGATTCCACAAAAGCTCCGACCAGTCTCACAGGAGGGGGTAGGTACGTTTATCGGACCAGGTACCCTTGGCTCATTTCTCTTCAGTTATCAAGTGTCAGTATGCCTGGAGTTGAGTCTTCTTAGTCAGGGAACAGGAGGGGTGGAAAGAAAGCATGAAGAACAGGTGATTTAGAGAGATGACTCCCTTCCTGTACACGTAGAGTACCATTACGCTAATGAGTCCCCTACTGACTAGTAGATGCATGCAACTGTTATCTCTGTAATAGGACAAACTGAAGTACACGTGAGCTTCAGGAAGAGCTGTACTAGATATGTGGAGTTCTTTTTAAAAAAAATCCATAATAGCTAAGTAAAGGGATCAAGGGTAAAATGCGGTATATTTCAACATACCTTTATACCTTTTGAAGTCGATATATCTTGGACATATGAACTGCTTATCTGAGTGATTGTGGCATGTACACATCAATGTGATGGATCGCAGAAACATTCACTAAGACCACAGAAAGTTCTTCCCTGAAAATTCTGCCCAAATCTATTGTCTTCATCTTCTTTCATTCTGTTTAAGATCCTGGAAAAGAAACTGCTGTTTTTATAAAGCAGTGTTTCAAATGCTGCCTACCTTTCTATATCCATGTTCCTGAAAGGTCAGTGCATGTATTTAAATTTCTTCCGAATATCCAAGCGTTGTCGCGTACTTTCATCCAATTTACAGCCTATTTTGTCAGTGTAAACAATTAATTTTCCTGAATAAATATGTATATTTGGTCCAGATACCCTTGAGGCTCTTAGGCTCAATTCACATGCATACGTGGAAACTGTTCCACTAACTTGAAACTAGTTAGAATCTGAGAAACCAAGGACATTGACTTTTCTAATTAGAAAAAACAGCTACTCTTCCTTATTGACATTCTAGCTGCTGTGCCCTGATTTTCTATTCTGATAGTCTCATTTTGAGGCTACCTGTGGCCAACGCTGACCTTACAGCTTTCTTTCCTCGTGGGCTTTTGAAAGGCTTGTGTAAAATCATCCAGTGAGAAGGAACGCGTTCACCGAGTAACAGCCTCTAGTGGTCGCTGCTTGAGCCAGGAGGCTGCAATCCCTCTGAAGCACAAAGGAGGCCCAGGAGTTAGATGGCTGATTGTTTGTTGTTGTTGATTTTGTTTATTTCTAGAATTCAAAGCTGTATTAGAAGACATGATCAGTTTCTGTTTTGTTTTGTCTTGTCTTCTAATTAGTGGATCTCATTAGCAATCTAATCAGGGAATTGGTTTTAAAAATTAACAGTCACAGTGATCCCAAATGTGGATCCCTAGAGCAGAGTAGAACCACTTTTTCCAAGCTTGGCTGCTTGGAGAGGAGAAAACAGTGCTGGGAAGTTACCTGATACGTCTGTGGCCATAGAGAACGTCAGGTTAAGAAGGATGTGACTTACAATTGAAACCCTTGGTCCCTAAGCTTTTATCCACTTAATAGTTTTCCACCATCTGGATTCCACAGTAGAGTACTCAAGGAATCCAACTGACTGTCCCAAATAGAGTGGCCTTTTATCTTCTCACAAGATGGATAAAGAGAGGGAGAGCCCCTTACTGTACTGGAATAAACAGTCCTTCCTTTTGAAAGGACAGCCACTTTGGGATGGAGCTGAGTTGAAGAATGGAAGAGAAAGTGGCATAATTTGACTTTGACCTTAACTATCCAATGATTCAAATATTTTATATACTTACAGCAACACAGCTAAAGTGAAATTGGACATTATGCCCCAGTTCATTCAGAGACTTGGAGAGGTAAGGGCCCTAGCCAGAGGCTTGCATGTCACAACTGTGGGTAGAGCAGGGAAGAGCACGTGTTCAGGGACCAAGAGAATTTGCCAGACCCTGGCCAAACTCTTCATACATTTCAGTGTAGCCTATTTCTCTCCCCTTATTTCCCAGCATATTGCCAGCATTGTCTTTTAGAGTTGTTGTTAAAGTGTGCAACATTTAAATATGCCAGTAATTTTATAATGAAGATGTGAAGGGGGGAAACTAAGCTAGAAGGCACTGAAGTGCTGAAAACACACTGTAGCTCATTTGGGAAATAATATGTATGTGTCAGTCAATGAAGATAGAAGTTGTCGTGATATTTTAAAAAAACGTAACTGGTAATGTGATTTCATGTGAAATTTTTTGATGGCTACTGAGCATAAAAAACATAAATGATAATGTGATTTCATGTGAAATTCCTGATGGTTACTGAGCATAAGAAAGGTGACATGCACTATTGTGGGACAGATCACACTCTCACCCCATTTTTACTGTTTAGTAAAACAAAGCTGTGCGTGTAAGCAGTTTTTCTATAGTTAAAAGAAAGAAGACTGTAAAAGTGGCCGGAAAATGTAACAGAAGGAGGAGCTACTGCCGAGGCATACCTTTCCTGGTAGGGTGCAGGAAGCAGAGGAGAGGAAGAATGCATCATAGCAAGATTTCCAATAGTTAACAGTAGTATGTTACAGTGGAGGCTGAACTGCAAGGCTGTACCGGGGACAAGAGGAGTACTGCAGGGTTATAGGAGAGTTCTCAAAAAGGAAAAGAAGTCTTCTGCATGATGGTGGGACATTTACCAATCTGGATTCTCGTGTTATTAATGACTCAGTGGGAGTATCGTATCAGCAATGACTTCACCAGCTTGGGGACAGGCATCTAGAATCTATGCTCAGAATCACTACGTTATCCTGCCTCTAACTTGTACTAATAAAGACGTGGCACAATCTTTCACCATCAGTTTTATTTTCAAGACAAAATATAAAAACAAACAAACAAACAAACCAAAAAACATTCCCACAATGCGTAAAAATGTTGGCTCATAGATGACAAAGCCAAAATGAAAGGGGTGGCCACGCCTAAAGTACATACTTTTGTTTTTGCTTCTGTTTTGGCATCTCCAACAAGCAACGGATCTTAGCCTGTTGTGGGCTGTTAGTAACATTTCTACTTGATTAAAATTCTTGATGAATTTCTACATAGAGCTTCTATGTAGCTCTATGGTGCTAAGGTTGGAAAAGTGCAAAATATGCAGGAATTCAATATTTGCAGTTGTTCAAGTTCCAAATTTAACCCAAATTAAGAAAGCAATAAGTAATATCATCTTAGGAAAATAGTACCTTTTCTTCAAATAAATCAAAGCATTTCACTAAAACAGGTTTCTCTAACACATTTGAACTATAGCCTTTGTGAAGTAAAAAGGGTATTTGTACACAGTATTTATTCTATGTGGTGGATAAGCAAGCTACTATAGAAAGAGACGAAGGCTGTGCCTGCATAAGCTATAGAAAGAAAGGGAACATTCACGTTTGTGTACATTGAGGTATTGAATACTCCTCCCAGTGGCAAAATATGTAGTTTGCCCAAATAAACAGTTGTATTAAAATTCATTGCGATGAACACAGAGAAAAAAGGCATGAGTCCCACTCCCCTAGGCTGAGATAGCATTTTCTTCACCCTGGTGGTGATGTGGGACATGAGGTTGACCGAGGAACCTCAGAGTCCATTTTCCACCTGAAACCATGGCCATCTCCATGCCCAATCCATGAGTCTTAAGGAGGAAACAGTACTGAAAAATGAGAATTCTAATTAAAAAAAAACTTCTAACATTCCTTCAAATAATAAATTAGACCGTTTAAAAAAAGTAAAAATCTGCAAGGTTGCCAAATAGTCTGTGATAGAAGGCAAGAGCTAGTCAGTTCTAATGGAAGTTCAATTTGCAAGTTGTTTAGAAGAGGTCAGAAGCCACCCAGTGAAAAATGTCCTCAATTTGGCCAATAGTTGGAAAGAAGATAAACACAGAGTGCTTAATTTAGTGTTGTAATTAAGAATTTCTGTGCTGAAAGATCTTTTCACAGTTGAACTCCTCACTCAGGTTCATGAGACCAGCCATTTGTGGAGGCACTAAAGGCCTCAGACAGATAGATTTGCGCACTGCACCCTCAGCTAGGCTTGGTTATGCCAAGCTATGATCTAAAGATGACAGTTAACTTAAGGCCATGATGGGAGGAAGAGCCACGGAATATTAAAGCTAGATGGAACCTTTGAAGTCACCCAACACCTTGTGTTAACAAATGAGAGGTCTGAGAAGAGATCTGACCCTGATTCAGAGCCCTTGTCACTGCCATGCTGCCTTTCTCAGTGATGCTCAGAGGATACTGAGATGGAGGGGCTCATCTGGGCCAGCTCAGGCTGGTCCACAGGCCCAGGAAGGGAACAGGTGCAGTGACTTCTAGTGTGCATTTCACTGTTCTCCTTCCAGAGAACACTGACTGCTTTCAGTGAGGTTCCATGCCACAAAAGATACTGCCCAAGTGTCATTCAGGGTAATGCTAAATGATTTACTTGATATCAATTCTTTTATAACTTAATAATTAGCTTCATATATTTGTTATAATACCAACTTTTTATTATTATGGTTTGAAAAGTGTTTTTTCCCCCCCTAAGGGATAGGAAATATAGAAACTATATCAAAAAAGCACAAATAGTTGTTTCTCTTACAAGTACGTTTTTGGTATTTTTGTTAAGGATGTTTTCCTAGTGTCCTACAGTAATAACTAAATTAGCAAGTCATATAAACCCTATAGGGCATAGCTTCCTCATCAGTCAAGTTTACACCATTGGCCCAGAATAGATGCACCCCAGCTCTGATTCTGTAACTGTCCTTTGCACCAGAAGATTGTGGCATTATGCTGGATAATTGTTCATTTACTTAATTTCTATGTTTCAGTCCTGGCACTATTAATTACTTAAGAGTGAGTTAAAAAAATATATAGTTATGTGGATATTTTCTGTATACTTTCTGTTGTACAAATAAAAATTAGCATTGTTAAATATATCACCTTTCCTATATGAATCTCCTAATATGAGATTTCATGGATCGTTTTCTGTAACATTCTTTATCAAGCCAAATTTTGTGGCCGATATTTAAGATAAATTCTAATGTCAAAATGGTAGCCTATAAGAGAAAAGAAAGACATAGAATCTTATAGTTACAGGGAACATCTCAGATTATCTAACATTTCTTTCCAAAGCAAGAACCCCTTTCAAAATATTTTTCTTTTGGCTGCGTTGGGTCTTCATTGCTGCACGCGGGCTTTCTCTAGTTGCGGCGAGCAGGGGCTACTCTTCATTGCGGTGCATGGGCTTCTCATTGCAGTGGCTTCTCTTGTTTCAGAGCATGGGCTCTAGGCACACGGGCTTCAGTAATTGTGGCACACAGGTTCAGGAGTTGTGGCTTGTGGGCTCTAGAGCACAGGCTCAGTAGTTGTGGTGCACGGGCTTAGTTGCTCCGCAGCATGTGGGATCTTCCCGGACCAGGGCTCAAACCCGTGTCCCCTGCATTAAGGCGGAGTCTCAACCACTGCATCACCAGGGAAGCCCCAAAATATTCTTGATAGAAGTCACCTGACGGATGTTCAGTTATTTCCAAAGGTAGCAAACTTGCTCCCTTCCAAGGCAGCCCATCTTATTATTACCCTACGCTTATTTTTAGAAACATCTTTATATCTTTCACTTTTTGATCCCTGTTTTGCCTTAACATCTCTTTTTTTCTAAGAGCTCTCTTTCGCAAAGTCTCTCCTTATTAATTTCTTTTTGTGATTCTTCATATGGCATAGCTTGAAGATCTCTCAATGTACTCTCTCATACTCTGAAATGACCCAACAGTTTGATGCAGTCCTAGTACGGCAGAGATGAGAAGAAGGACTCAATCCCTTGAGAATTATAGAAAGTGCTTCAATTTGCCTGTAGGAACTCTTTTCTTAACTTTCTCTGTACTTTCTTCTTGATAGAGAACCTGGAAACAAAAATAGTAATTTTTCCCTTTCCCTCCTGTGGCAAATCAGCATTATGTAATCTTGCTAATTAAATGTCCCTGACCCTTTCTGATTTATTGTCTTATACCAAATTGTGTGTGTGTGTGTGTGTGTGTGTGTGTGTGTGTGTGTGTGTGTGTGTATTTATTTTGCTGTCTCTAGAAGTTTTTATAAGTCTAGGATTATTGTAGACTCCAGCCTTTCTGACACTTTTCGTTCCATGCCATTTTTTGTAACTTATCCTACTACTGTATCTTCTCCTACTTACTGTATCTTCTTGTTTATTTTATATACCCCTTTAATATCTGCATTAATAAGCCTACTTCCATCTCAGCTATTTTCATTTGTTTTGATTTTTCTCTACTTCATGTGGATCATTATAGCAGTACTTCCTCTTTTACAGTCTCCCAGTTACCTTGAGAAATATTCCATTTTAGAATCTCTGGTCATGGGATTATGCCTGTCTGTTCATTACATATTTTGAATCTGCGCACCTAAAACTCAGGGTGTATGACTGAGGAAACTTAGCCTTCCCTTTCTTCATAATAATGACCACAGCATAATGTTACAACTTTTTCTCAGAGTTCTTGCCTACATTTCATCAATATTCCTCCCTCATTTTGTCTGGAAGAAAACAAGCGGGAGGTGAAAACATGCACAAGTCACATGGATGGTGACAGACAAAATGGGGCACAAGCCCAGGAAGAAGAAAGCTTGAGGGAGCGTGAAGCTGTCCTCAAGTATTTGAAGGACTGACTTGAGGGGAAAAAGGTTAGTTTTAATCTGTGTACTTAGAGGAATTAGAATTAAGACCTGAACTGACTTCAGTGTCACTATAAAGGCAACTCAGTCTAAACTGGCTCAGTATGAAATGACCAGTCTTAGGACAGTCGTGTTGCTGGGAGTGTTCCGTGACTGTCGGGCCAGCACATGGCAGGGTCACCATAGATGTGGTTCGTACGTTGGCCTGGATGACATTTGTGATTCCTTCAACTCTGAGATTGCATGATTTTTATGCCTTAATTTGTTCAAAAGAGATTTAAGGTAACTCTATGAAAATCAGTGCACATCTATACAACTTCCTTTTCCTTCTGAAAATTGAAATTGCCTATAAGGCAAGAATTTATCAGATGCTGTCCTTTTAGCAGAGTAATACTCCCAAAAACTAGACCAATACTTGAGGTTTCCTCATCACCTTGTTATCATTTTGCTGCCCCATTGGATAATCTACTTTAGGAAATCATGCTCCCTTATCTCTCGCCTATAATCTTTTCCCATAGCAATTTCAGTTATTTCTTACCTAACCCAAGTACTCTCCATTGTGTTCCTATCTTCTAGAATCATTGTTTCCTCTAGAATTATGTTTACATTTTTGTTTGTTTTAAGCAGACTATGCTACTCCTCCCCGATTTGTTGATTGTATTTCTCTTGATCAGTGCATGCCCTCTGTCACCACTCTGTGCGCATGAGCCACATCCCACTGAGTCTTGGTGTAACTGTGACACACTGCTCACTTCTCTGTGTTAAAATGTATATTTTTCTTGTTTGTGCTAGTATTTCAGGTTTATTTTGTTTTATTGACTATACTTATTAGTATATGTACTCCTAAAGCAATAAGTATTGGGTATAAAACTCCTGTTCTCATGTCATCTTTGCCAAGCATACTGTCTTGTGCAGTTCTGTCTTACTAGAGCATTTTCCCTGGGCTCACCCCAGCTCTGCCACCTGCCTCCAAGTTCCCCTTTAAATACTCTTGGTCTGTCAAACATAAACTTCCTGTTCTTTATAAGAATTCCTTCATCTTGGACCAGAAAATCAACATGTAACCCTGGTATACAATTTTTTAAAATATATCGTTAATATAAAAGAAATCTTTTGACACTATTCTCCCAGCCAGCTTTCTTGTATCAAGGCATTACTTCAAAGATGCAAATACTCCACCAATACCTCTAGTTTCAGGCCCAGAGCTTTAAAACTCCTACAGGCAAATTGAAGCACTTTCTATAATTCTCATTTATTCTCACTTCAGTCAACAGTAGTGGGTAGGAGTTTGCAGATTCAATGGCATATCTTTTGAAGAACAATGAACCTCTTGATTAGCCACTGAATCACCAAGTAAAGAGTCACCAGTGGGCTCACTAGCCCTGTTTCTCTAGAGGCTGTCCCAGGAACTCTCCTTGGGCTAATGCCTGTGCCTCCTCTTTGGGCCCAGGATGCTACACTTTTTTTAGAAAATCTGAACTCACCTGTACTGGGCAGTGCTACTTATGGATTTTATGGCTTTAGTGGAATCTAGTTTTCTCTTCTCCTTTTCCTCGATGATAGCTTCAGTTCTCTAATCTTCTGATACTCCATTTGATTCAACATCAACCCCACTGAAATCTTTTTCTTCCTGTTTGTATCTTGGATTATTTTTTTCATCTTCTCTCGGAACGCATCATCCTTTCTAATAAGCTAGAGGATTCATAGATATTCCTTGAAATCTTTCACTTTCCTTACTAGATATTTTTATCTCATTCTTCCCTCAGAGAAGGTGCAGAAAACTTGTTACCAACCTCAGCAGATAATTCTTGATTCAATTCCACAGTTTCCATTAAATCACCCTTGGTCTTTTGTTAAAAAAACTGATTAATCCTACTCTATTGCCTAATTTCTTTTAGGTTTTATTTTTTAAAATCTATATGATTTTCTGTAAGTTCTAGTCATGTTTTTATGACTTTAATTATTGAGGATAAAATATATAGGTTTATTCATGTATGATCTGATGAATGTTGAAAAATGAGAGGGAAACTAATGTTCCATGCTCTGATGTTTTCTAATACTAGGTTTACTTGAAGTAAAAGACTATGTTTTAGCCTTATGGTAAGCTCATTAATACAACTGTATTTGCATGTAGCCATTCATTGTATAATGCATCTTACAAATATTTATCAAATAGCAATATGCACCAGATGCTATTCTGAATGATGGGACACACTTCTGAACAAGGCAGGCATCTCTGTTCAAAGGAGCTCACAATCTGTTGAGAGAGAAGTAGACATAATAGCAACCCAGTATGCTGAGCGCTATCCTGTGGGCAAATATAAAGAATAGTGGGGACTCAAAGGACCATCTTAGTTTGCTGGTAAAGATTTGGGGTGTCTTTGTAGAGAAGGATACTTTAAACCTAAACTTTGATGGATAGTTAAGATGTCACATGCGCGAGAGAATTCTACATAAAAGAAATTGCTGTTTCTGCACAAAGGCACAGAAACACAAAAGAAAAGGGGTGTGCTATGAGAGCTGTTAAGTTGTATAGCATGGCTAGATTGTGTGTGTGTGTGTGTGTGTGTGTGTGTGTGTGTGTGTAGGATGTAGGGAGAAAAGTATTGACATAGCGTGAGATGATATTAGACCTCATATGGCATGCTAAGATATTTGGACATTTTATTCTATGCACTGATTTTTTTTTCCACTTAGAAATGCAATATAATGTAAAGGAGTGCTTGGAGATCAGAAGTAGGGCAACCAAGGTAGAGGCAGTGAAAATGGAGAAGAAATGGATTCAAGGGACATTTAGGATGTAGGAGAGACTGGATTTGAAGACTGAGTAGATACGTATGTGATGGAGGAGACAGGCTGACTCTGCTGTGTCTTGCCAGACACTTGGGTATTTGGTGGTAAAATGTAATACAGTTGAATCATATAGGAGATGGCATCATTTAGGGAGGGGAGGAGAAGATGATTAATTCAATTGGGGAGATAGAGTTTGAAGTGTTAGTAGGACATTCAGATAAAGATATACCTGATTAGGGTCTGAACCTCAGGAGGCTTAAAGATAAAGATTTGGAGACCATCTGGTTGTGTGTCAGTTACAGTAAAAGTCATGGGTTTGGGTAAAATCATCCAAGAACACGTGAAGTTTGAAGAGAAGGGAATCAAGGACCCAGAACCCTAGGAAATTCCATAATTTAAGAGGAAAAGTGATTCTGTCTCTTTGGGATAAAGAGAAAGAATAGAATAGGAACCTTGAAGAGAGCAGTGAAGATTTAGAATACCAATTGGAAAAGAAGCTTATGAAGTCCATATAAAAAGTTTGCTGAGAACAAAAGTGGTGCTGAGAGCCCAACAAAGTTTTGATAGCATAGATTTTGTGTCTCGCTTTATGCAATGGGCTGTTCTCCTTGATACACAATGCTGCAGTTGTTCTTACCAACTTAATTATGTTTCTGACTACCATTGTTCCTAGCTGGCAAGATCACTTTAAATTAAGACTACCGGGCTTCCCTGGTGGCGCAGCGGTTGAGAGTCCGCCTGCCGATGCAGGGGACATGGGTTCGTGCCCCAGTCTGGGAAGATCCCGCATGCCACGGAGCGGTTGGGCCCGTGAGCCATGGCCGCTGAGCCTGCACGTCCGGAGCCTGTGCTCCGCAACGGGAGAGGCCACAACATTGAGAGGCCCGCGTACCGCAAAAAAAAAAAAAAAAAAAAAAAAAAAACTACCTTGCAAGGAGGAATTGCATTCACACTTAAATTTTGGTGATCTGCAGTCATAATGAGGATCATCTCTCTGCCATCATCTGGATCCTTGATGAAAATGTCAAAGAGCCCCTGAGACAAGGAGCAAACATTGCTGAAAACTGCTTTCCCACATCCAAACCTCTGCACAGATGTGCTTGCAGAGTAGCAGGCTAAGCATCTGGCCCGGCTTGGTCAGCACGGCCTCAGAGTGAGCCGGCCCAGATCTCTCAGCACCAGACAGCAGCCAAGTGCAAGGGATGGCCAAAATGATCTTATTAGAAAGAGGAAACGCTGACATTTATGGCCTGTGGAATCAGCAGTGGAAATGAAAAGGCTCTTGGAAGGGCGGAGGAGAAGAATGGAATTTTTTTTTTTGAAGAAAGAATTTGGAGGTACCCAGGGAGAGCTAACTACCCCAGTGCTGCCCAGGCCTGAAGGAGCAGGCAGAGGGGCTGCTGTTTGCAATATGTCCACAGGAAAGAGACTGCACAACATCTGGACAGGGTGCAGATTCACGCCAAGGAAAAGGCTGAGTCTTGGGATGACTGAGTATGCTCAGGTCCCACATGTCCTCCCCAACTCCATCCCTACACCCTTTGCTCTCAGCCCTGTTCATTCAGGGAGTCTTCTGGGTAGACGGAATAACTTGTATCTTAGCACAGGAGTCAGCTAACTACACCACAAGGGTCGAACCCACCCCCTGCCTGTTTTTTATAAATAAAGTTTTATTGGAACACAACTATGCTCATTCGTGTATTGTCATACTTTCACATAAAATGGCATAATTAAGTAGTTGTAACAGAGAACCTACTGTCTACGGAGACTAAAATATTTCTGCTCTGGCCCTTTACAGAAAAAGTGTGCTGACCCCCGTCTTAGTATGAAGACACTTGAGCTTGAAAAACAGCTGTGCCTAAATTCATTTTATGTGGTTGAACCACTCTATAGCATAAACCCACACACAGACAGACACACACAGGAAACTGAGAATTAAACGGCTAAAAAATGAATTCTAACTCTGAATTACATATTTTTAAATGTTGCATAGACTGTTTGGATTACCCTTTTTTTTCCCCAGGCTTCGTCTTAATCTTCCCAAGTGAAATCTGTCCTTTGCTTCATGTTGTCTTGTAACCATATTTCAATAGCACTTAATCAGTGATAAAACTGCTTTGATTTATTCCCAGCTGTGGATATTATTGTTGAAATCTGTGTAAGTGTTTCGACGTGTTATGATTGGAGCAATAGCATTTAAAAGTCCAGAGGCAAGTCAGAAAATTAACAACTGAGTCTTCTGATGCCTAAATTAACTGCACAGACAGCGCTGAGTACAATGAGAAAGTTCTGTAGAAACTTACTCTGCAGTATGTAAAGTGTGGAAATGGCTCACCCATTAAAAGTATTATATCACAAGGACCCAAGTTCTCATCATTGCATATACTCTCCAAAGGCAGTACCAGAATTTCATTTAAAGGACAGCTGGCTGCTCTTTTCTTCGGGGACACTTTTCTTCGTGCAACATATAGATTGTTGATGCTCTAGCGTCTGACATGACATTTCTCCATTCTGCAGCAAGACTGGGCCCTCGTATGTGCCTTGTGTGCCTTATGATGGGCTCTGCTGATGCATCTAAAGTCATGTTAAAGGAACAAAAGAAAACAGTCTATGTTCATTGCAGAAAACTTAGACTAGAGAAAGTACAAAGAAAAGCAATGTGACCCATAATCCTAGCAACTAGCAATTTCAGTCCTTTAGAGTATAGTTTTCCAAACAATTTTTTACATTCCTTCATTAATCGTAAAATGAGACAGAAAAAATGTCTGTGTCTGGATATATTTAGCATAATTCCATTCCCAATTTTCCAATTCAGTATCTGGCACCTTATTTCTTCATGTAAACCTTCCTTAAATGCTGTTTTTATTTCAAGATTGTTTGTAGTTTGAGTTGTACTCTATATTAGAATTGGCCATGATATGTTATCATTTGCTCTTTTTTTAAATCTGAATTAATGTAAATTGGAGAGAGAGGTTTTCAGGACATACTTTAATTGTTATTGATTGATTTTACTCAACTCTCTCCGTCCATTGTTTACAAGTATTCTCACATATAGTTAGATGTGGTTAGATAGCTTTGTTGATCATCACGATTGCAAGATGTTTACTGGACTTGAGGTTTTTTAATATTTAAACTTGAGATGCTCTGTTTTCATAAGACAATTATCCTTTGATGTCCTTAGGAACTCTGTAGCTGCTGTAAGCCTTTCTTAGTTGAAATGATGATCTTTGATCACTTTCTAACAGCTGAAAATGATCACATTCTTAGGTTGTTTAGTATTACTCCTTTGCTGTGGATCAAATTATTTATCTCCCCAACTGGACTGTGAACCCCTTGAGAGTCAAGACCATATTTTATCTCGGGATTTCTAATACCTTATCCAGAATTCAGTATCTGGCACACAAAAAATACATGCTTGATAAATATTTATAGAATAAAGGGGAAATTTCTTGCCCAAGATCATCTATAGTGCCAGAACGCATGTGTCCTCACTTGCCACGTGGGCCCTCTTATTTTTCTTCTTTTTTAAAAAATTTTATTTATATTTTTTTGGCTGCACTGGGGTCTTCGTTGCGCCACGTGGGGTCTTCGTTGAGCCATGCGGGATCTCATTCAGGATCTTTCGTTGCGGCGAGGACTCTTTGTTGTGTCGCACGGGCTTCTCTCTAGTTGTGGCGTGCGGGCTTCAGGGCATGTGGGCTCTGTAGTTGTGGCACACAGGGTCCAGAGCACGTGGGCTCTGTAGTTTGCAGCACATGGGCTCTCTAGTTGAGGCACACGGGCCTAGTTGCCCCGACCAGGGATGGAACCCGTGTACCCTGCATTGGAAGGCAGATTCTTTACCACTGGACCACCAGGGAAGTCCCCTCTTATTTTTCTTTATGTTACTTGATGTAGTATAGTAAGTGGTTAAGAAAGCAGGCTCTTGGTTCAAAGGCCCAGTAAACTTGAAATCTGGGCTTCTTCCATTTATTAACCATGTGACCTTGGCCAAATCTATGGACCTCGGTCCCATCATTTGTAAAATAGTGACAACAATAGAACCTACTGCATAGGATTTTTGAGCATGAAATGAGATGCTACCCGACTGCCTTGCCCATTCTAAGTATTAGCAAATGTTAGCTTGTGCCCCTCCCCTACCCCGCAACCCCCTTGGTCATTTTTATACCTTGGAGTAAGCTGTTTTATTTTTTTAAATTAATTTTTATTGGAGTATAGTTGTTTTACAATGTTGTGTTAGTTTCTGCTGTACAGCAAAGTGAATCAGCTATACGTATACAAATGTCCCCTCTTTTTTGGATTTCCTTCCCATATAGGTCACCGCAGAGCATTGAGTAGAGGTCCCTGTGCTATACAGTAGGTTCTCATTAGTTATCTGTTTTATACATAGTAGTGTATATATGTCAATCCCATTTTTATACCTTAGAGTGAGCTGTTTTATAATAAGCTCTTTTTAAGTTTAAAAAATATTTTAACATGGATAATAAATATTAAAAATAAGTATCAGCTACAGACATGTGATTCATTATTATGATTTCTTTTAGGTTCATTTCACTTTTTAATTGTAGATTTACAATCACTTGAACACAATAGTTCACATGGACCCGTTATTCTTGTGCCTTTTCTTACACCCATTTTATAGAGAGAGAAATCCAGGAATAAAGAAAGGATAGAAGTCTTTTTAAAGCTACTCAGAACTTTGAACAGGAAAAAACAGAAGTTCCAGAACAAGGTTCTCTAACCCTTGTGTAAAACCTTCCCTTCCTCTTGAAACCCGGTGCGGAAGTATCCATGCAAGTATCATTTACATCCACAGGCAGGGTATGGGCCTCTACGTGAGTCGCTGTGTTCTGCTGAAGTCTGCTCACAGCCTGTGCATTAAATTCATAATGAGATTAAAATCTACCGTTCTTAGAAAAAAAGAGTTGAGAATGTGTTGCAAAAGCCCTTTGTCTCATCATATTAATGTTGATACCCTCTTATCCCAGAACTTGGCTGAAGCTGGAGCCAAAGTCTATATTGGTTTAATTTTAAGTGGCTTTGTGAACAAGTGCATACAGACACCGAAGGAACTGAAAGGTACTTAGAGCACTCGGGCTCCTGGATGTGGGCTCTCAGATGGGGCTGGGCGTTCTCACAGCAGGTTGCACCCACATACTTAACGTTTCTGTGAAGGAGGCGCTGAATGTTGAGGCCCTAGCCACTTGCTTTTATTGTAATCACAGAGGCCAATTGGATTCATTAACGAGTAATAGGATTAGATATGGAAAAAAAAATCCCAAATTTTCTAATCTCATGTGAAAAGAGCTCCTCAAAAAGTAGACAGATGCTTTTCTTCTGCAGTCTTTGAAGAAAGAGTATGAAGAGACTGTTTGATAAATCAAGTCCGAATATTCAGCCTGATGATCTGCTAGACTGAAGGTAGCAATCACTTTTTAATAAAAAGAATTGCAGGACATATATTTCTGTTCAAGTTTAAACTCCCTCTCTGTTTTTTTTTTTTTTTATTATTATGTTTGGGTAAGCCTGGTTCCTTATTATTGAAAGAAAAAAAATTCGGTACTGCAGAGTGACTTTCTCCCCTGCTCTAGGACACCGGCTAAATGCAATGATTGTCAGTAACAGGCGCCGCCGATGCTATCACAGACAGGTGTGTGGACTGGGTTCATTTTGAATGAGGCAGGCAAGCTCCAAGCGCAGGCGCAACCTCGCTCAGGTGTGCCTGCCTCGCCAGGCCCCTGCTGCTCCCGGAGGTGAAGAGTGCTTGATCTCTTCCAGCCTTGTCTCAGCCAGGGGTCTATTGTTAAGACCTGCCTGAAAGCTGGCCAAATGACATTCCCTGGTGTGACTGAGTTTTAATGTAAGATTACAACCATAGATCAAAGTGAGGAGGACATTTGGGCAGGGGCTCTTAAGAATTTTAGAGCCAGAGCATAAAGAAGATAATTATACTGTGTGATTTAGGGTTGATTTTGCATGTGTCACTCGTGAGCAAGGCTTGTCCTCTAGCTTATAAAGGGCTTTCGTCACCCCCTCCACCCCCTGCCTGCCAATATTCCCTGTTACTTAGTATCTAGAAGACCTTTTAAGGGCTGTGATTAAAGAAACCAAAACTGTTCTGTAAATGGCTTTTCCTGATAATGAAGATCTGCCTTTTATACAAACAGCACATTCTGGATTCATTATCCATGAATTCTTGAACAAAAGAAAAAAGGAAAAATATGGGGCCAGCAATCTGATAGAGTCAAAGTCCTTTTGTTCTGACTTTGCCAGTTCAGATTTTTATGATAATTCAACCCCAGCTGGGCTTAAGTTTGCCTTTGCATTGTTGACCTATTTTTTTTAAAGTGTTGGAATAACAGAATCAAGTTTCTTACCTGGAGACCTATATGGAAATTCCTCTTCAACTTTAGAGTTTTGGAAAAGTTCAGTTCTCCTGATGATCTGATATGCTTCCTTCATTAACTAAAGATTTTTCTGCAATTCTGGAGGTTTTCCCTTTTTGCTATGGCCACCAGGGACCAAGTCCCATGCTTAGTTATGATTGCTTCTTTCAGCCTACTTCTGGAAAACGCACCCTTTTTTGTAATTTGCTGGCTTTCTACACAGTTAATAACAGGTCCATAGTTCTATATTTTCTGTGCCAGTGAATGTATGCTACTTGAAATCTTCTTTATGGAATTTGTTTTTAAACTTTAAACATTTTTTGTCTTACAAGGAATACATGATTTTTTTTTTTAAATATTGGAAAGTGTGGAAAAGCAAAAGGGAAAAAAAAGAAAATTAGCCTTAATTTCACCAATTGGAATAATTTGCTTTTAACATTGTGGTTACTTAACCCTCTGTGGGTTTCCCATAAATTGGGGATAATAAAGAGGCTCCACCCATAATTCAGCCTCCTAAGGCCTTTGGGAGTGTAAAACATGCTAATCTGTGAGCCACGCTTAGAACAGCACCTGGGTAAAATAAGTGTTTGGTAGAGGTTAGCAGTTATTGTTATTGTTGGGTATCTTATTTCAGCCCTTTTTCCCTAGGCATGTGCCAGACCATTTTTATAAGTAAGTATGAGCATAAATTCAGTGGGACCATGGTTCTTGAGAGCTGCAAGGGGTCTCAGGGTTTATCCAGTGTAGTTTCTTCACAGGGGATGCAGGACATCAGCTGGGGGGTTCTCTTCAACTGTCCTATTCCAAGATCCTACTCCAGGACCCACTGAGTCAGAAACTCTAAGAATAGGTAGGTATATTGGGGAGCAGAAATGAGGTGATTCTGATGGGTGTGGCTACTGATGAGACACGCCGAGCTGCAGGCAAATCTCTGTTACCAGGTGCAGCAGGGAAGCATCCTGGAGGCCAAGTGAGTAGCCTCAAGGCCTCACAAGTGTTCACTTAGAGCCGGAGCAGAGCCCAGGTCTCTGCACCGCTCCCAGGTCTGTTTCTGCCATGCAGAGGGCCACCAGGCACGTTTAAAGAGATAAACCTTTTGTGTGAATTTAGCAGCACAGTAATCTGTTATATCCAGGCAGTTGCTGCAAATACTGTAGCATTGCATTTTCAGATATACCATAATGTTTGTGAGCATTTAATTTCAGGTTACCAACTGTGCAATTGTTGAAAGTAAAAACAAAACAAAGAAACATTTGCTTACATTCATTTATTCATTCACCGTGAAGCATGAAAGCCTTCACATAGTAGTTCCCCCTTATCCACAGTCTCGCCTTCCGTGGTTTCAGTTACGTGCAGTCAACCCTGGTCCAGAAATATGAAATGGAAAATTCCAAAAAGAAACAATTCATAAGTTCTGAATGGCACGTGATTCTGAGTAGCTTGATGAAACTTCACTGTCCCACTCCGTCCTGCCCAGGATCCCCAAGCATCAACATCATCTGCTCCTTACATCCAGCCATCAACACTGTCATGGCACCATGATCCAGGATCACTGGAAGCAGATGATCCTCCTTCTGATGTATTGTCAGAAGGTCAGTGGTAGCCCTAACGCTACATCACAGTGCCTACGTCATTCACTTCGCTTGACCTCATTCACTTTACCTCATCCCCACGTCATCACAAGAAGAAGGGTGAGTGTCGTACAATAAGATATTTTGAAAGAGAGATCACACTCACATTACTTTCATTCCAGTATATTTTTATAATTGTTCTATTTGTTATTATTAGTTACTGTTGTTAATCTGTTACTGTGCCTGGTTTATAAATTGAACTTTATCATAGGTGTGTATGTATGGGAAAAAACATAGTATATGTAGGATTACGTACTGTCCTGGGTTTCAGGCATCCACTGGGGGTCTCAGAACATAGCCCCCCCCCACCGGATAAGGGGTCTTACTGTATTTCACTAATTCAGTCTGACCTTCATTCATCAGTTTTAATTAGTGAAGTTTTACTGCGTTTCAACTCCTAAGTTTAGAAGAGAAATTGAGTTATGAACTTAAAACTTTTCAATGGGAAGCTTCCTGTGAAACTCTCTGAGTCTTCATCGCATGAGGTCGTATTCTGTTGCAGATGGTTCACATCTGAGAACAGGCAGTGGTATGTGGCATTTCCTGTCATTCCAGGAAGTTCAGTTTCCCTGTAAACATATAAAAAATCATGTGCTATAAGTTGACCTGTGCTTAAGAAACTACCAGAAGAAAAATCCAAGTTTTTGAAGGCTGCACAAGCTAAGCCTGTGATGGGGTGATCTGTAATGCTTCTAAACATTACAGGTACATCTACAGTCTTGTTTGACACTGCCCTTGCCACTGCACATGACTGATTCTATAAGAATCTACATGTCGGTGTTTAGATGTTTTACTGTGTCTGCCTGACATAAACGAATGATGTAGACTGCTAACCGTGGTGACATGATTAAACAGGATGTTAATTAGTGGCTCCTCTAAGAGTCTTGATCCTACCTCTTAGCAGCCTGTTATGCTTGTACGAAAGTTAAAGAGACAGAAATGGTTGTTCCCTGTATAGCATCTGTTAATAGCAACGGGGACTCAAGAGAAAAGCATTTAAGCCACCAGTAAGATATCAGGTCCATCTTCTTGTCCTGGGAGTTGTCCAAAACCATGTCTTTGTGGAAAGGAACATGGCAATTTTCCTGCAAGCAGTAATCATTTGTACTATTACTTAGTTGTCATGTATTGATGATCCCATTTCAATCAAACATATCTCATTCGGTGAGCTTTTGATGGGAGGAATTTTTGGAAGGGTTTAGGAAGGTTAAATCTGTGAGACATGGCTTCCATCTGGAATGCATTAGCTACAAAGATTTATTAGTCAGAGTGCCTCTGCATAATGTTCCATGGACAGCAGGCCCTGCATCTAATTTCCAGCGTGATGTCTATATGAGGAGTGAGCTTTGAAATATCATAGGTGACAATCAAGTTTGTTATAAAAATAGTAAATGCCCAGGATTTTCATGGTGGCTATTTTAAATCCCTCATGAGAGCTGCTAAGCAGGTAGTTGATTTGTTGATAAATGATAAAACTCAAGGAATAGCAACATGCATGAAATTTTAAAAGGGGATACCCCATTTGGAGCAGAAAAAGACTCTTAGGACAGTTAGGAACATTTAATATTTTCATTTACATTTTCTCTGCAAGAGAGCACTAGAAAAATAATAAGACCAATACTCAAACTACATGGAGAAGGGCATCCCCTTTCTGATTAAAATTGTTTTTAAGAGCTAGTTGTGTTGATCAATAAGTGAAGCAGGGAAAGCTTTATAACATCTCATACATTAGACAGCCTGAGACTATACTGTTCTGAGCTGTAATGTGATTGGTACAAACTAGAGTTTATGGAGGTGCTAGAATTTCCAATTCTACTGATCCCTGTGTGGAAGGAAGGCAGAGCTGGTATATAGCTCAGGCTTACTTGTGCTACTGTACTCTTAAAAGACAGCAAACATAAAAGCAGAAATGGGGGTAAAGTTTGAGTTTGGGCTGCAAAAATTGGGATGAGACAGAGGCCAGAAGCTTCCTCTGCTTCCTGCTGAAAAGGCAGCTCAAGCCCTGGGGAAGGATTGCCTCCTTCTCACTTGCCTTGTTCTCAGTTGCCAACATTAAGGTAACATAATGAGAGCAGATCCAGCCCCACGAAAGCTTTTTATACCATCAGAAGGCAATAATGGCTTAAGATGCCTTCCCTGGCTGCATCATGGCCTCCTGAAAATGCAGGGCAAAGGATTAACGCCAGGTGAAGGGCGAGTCAGTGTCCAAATATTTACCTGTGTATTTAGGTCACACCACAATGCCCAGTTGTGTCATTCCCTCTCAACACAGGAAAAAGTGTTCTGTATCCTGGATACGAGTTCAGTACGAAATTGTTCTCCAAGGATTCCAAGGGAAATGCTGGAGCTCAGCAATTTCCTTTGCCCCTCGTGTTGGGCTGCTGTGCCACTGGGCAGTTTTGTGCCAGGCAACAGAATGGAGAGTGAAGTAGTCCTGGCCACAAAATGTGTGTTAGAGAGTGAAAAGAGCCTTTACCACAAGACCTCAAAGGGAAGGGCTTGGGCTTTTCACCTTCTCAGTGGACATTTGTAGGGTCCTCAGCTTGAAAGTACTTCTCCTCTGCATCCGCTGTGCCTACTAGGAAGGCCACAGCTGCACCAGTGCCTCCCACTATCAGTAAAGGCACATTCCCAGGCATGCACTTGCAGTCAGAATCTTTGGTAGCTTGGATGCATTTGAGGACATGAATTTATTCTTTTCTCCCTGAGGTCTTAGCAGGCAATCCCATTCCTTCTTCCCTTGCAGGCAAAGGGATACGGGGTCTCCACACACCCATATCCCAGACATACTTACCCCTAATCCGAGTGGTGGAGTCCCCGATACCCTTCATTGCAGCCTTGCTGTCATCACATAGGAGTGCAACTTGCTTCATGGGCTTGCCTTAAAAAGATCTGTGGGTCTGTGCCACGGCTCCTCCCCAGCTGATGCCACCTTTACTAAGGCAGAGTAGCACCCAGGCCATTCTCCTGTAACCCCTTGTTTGCAGGAACCTTGTGTTAATCAAAGTCTCACTATACACAAACTATACACAAGGTGGCCTCATGTCTTTGGGTATGATTTAATGTGAGATAAACAAAACCGTAATAGAAACCATGACGGTTCCCAAAGACACATGGGTTGCGCCCTGTCATCTTTACATCTGGCATATGGTTGGAAATACTTTCAGCGATACAGCTATTGTGGAGTAACTAATCCAAGAAGTTTGAATGTTACCATGAGACTGTCCCTGGCCTGCCCAGTTGTCCAACTTACTTCATTGTTCTTTGATGATTTTGTGTGAAACCCAGAATCCACTTCTACCAAAAGTGATAATTTGTTTTCATTCATTATTAACTTACTTTTAGGCAAATAAAGTTCTGGACAGTTTTCACATTTGCTAAAGAAAAACTCCTTCTTTCGATTCAAGTAGTATTTTATTTTTGAAAACTTCAGGGTCTTAGAATTAAATTAATTGCTTAATGTAGACTTGAATGCATGGACATATCCTGAAGGAAATACCAAAAACATTTTAAGGAGAAATAATCAGTCTTTCTTTCATGTCACAATCTAAGCTCTTTTCGATATTTTGCATCACTTTAAATTTTCTCTATTTTTTAAAATTAATTTTTATTGTCATATAGTTGATTTACAGTGTTGTGTTAGTTTCTGCTGTACAGCGAAGTGAATTAGTTATACGCATACCTATATCCACTCTTTTTTAGCTTCTTTTCCCATGTAGGTCATTACAGAGTATTGAGTAGAGTTCCCTGTGCTATGCAGTAGGTCCTTATTAGTTACCTATTTTATATATAGTAGTGTGTAATTGTCAACTCCTCCCAATTTATCCACCCCCCCTTCCCCTTTGGTAACCATGAGTTTGTTTTCTACATCCGTGACTCTATTTCTGTTTTGTATATAAGTTCATTTGTACCATTTTTTAAGATTCCACATATAAGCGATATCATATGATGTTTGTCTTTCTCTGTCTAACTTACTTCACTCTGTATGACAATCTCTAGGTCCACCCATGTCACTGCAAACGACATTGTTTTGTTGTTTTTAATGGCTGAGTAATATTCCATTGTATATATGTACCACATCTTCTTTATCCATTCCTCTGTCGATGGACATTCAGGTTGCTTCCATGTCCTGGCTGTTGTAAGTAGTGCTGCAATGAACATTGAGGTGCATGTCTCTTTGTGAATTATGGTTTTCTCAGGGTATACGCCCAGGAGTGGAATTGCTGGGTCATATGGTAGTTCTATTTTTAGTTTTTTAAGGAACCTTCATACTGTTCTCCATAGTGTCTGTACCAATTTACATTCCCACCAACAGTGGAGGAGGGTTCCCTAATTTTTTTTTTATTTTATAGTAATTAGTAAAGTTGGCATAGATTTATTTCTTCCATCTATGTCTGAGATTCAGAACTTATAAAGTCACACAGAGAAGAAAAACTATAAAGTTTTGTGAGTAAAGGTTAATTTTACTAAATCTAGCAAAAATTATTTTCATTACAGTTAAATTCTTGAAAAAGTAAACAACATTAATATGCCATATCTGAAACAGAAGTTTAACAGCTTTGAAATGAGATTTGATTTAAAAGCAGTTGCAGTCATCCTCTCAACCCTTTTCCAGTACAAAATTTTAACTGGGGACTTCCCTGGTGATGCAGTGGTTAAGAATCCACCTGCCAATGCAGGGGACACGGGTTCGAGCCCTGGTCCGGGAAGATCCTACATACCGCCGAGCAACTAAGCCTGTGTGCCACAACTACGGAGCCTGCGCTCTAGAGCCCGCGAGCCACAATCACTGAAGTTCACGTGCCTAGAGCCCATGCTTCACAACAAGAGAAGCCACCGCAATGAGAAGCCCGCGCACCGCAACGAAGAGTGGCCCCCGCTGACAGCAACTAGAGAAAGCCCGTGTGCAGCAATGAAGCCCCAACACAGCCAAAAAATAAATTAAGTAATTAATTAATTTTTAAAAAGAGGAGAGGCTTTAAAAAAAAGTTTTAACCGCATGCTCTGTGATGTATGAAAGAAATCTACAAGTCATTTCAGTCAATTCAATAATGATCAATATTTAAGTGGTAAAAAAAAGTTAACCTGGCTGTTTGATTCAATTGACTAGTTATATGATAGTTTCTTACGTAGGCATGGAATAAGAAAACTATGAAATATACAGATGTAAGGTGTTACTATTGATTCACATAACCTATGGGAAAGTGTGCAATCTTAGCTAATTGAGTATCATTATCCTGGAGACTTCCAGTGGAGATCATCAGCAGTATTACTACATGGGCAGTTAAAATCCATGTCATCTCAAATTCAAGACCTGGTCGAAATCTAAGATTCATCCCGTCGAGTGATCTGAGGCAAGTCAGTTAATCTCTGATTCATCTGTAAAATGGGAATAATAATTTTACCTCATAGTGTTGCTAAGAAGATCAAAGGAGTGTTCTGTAAAGGCAAGATACAAAGGTTAATTATTTCTGTTTTGTAAACTTGATCCACCCCTCTTCAATAGCAGCATATCTTGAAGGAAAACATCATACAGCCCTCATCTTAATACCACTTATTCCATAATCACCATCACCCTTCTCCACTTAGGTCAGGCTCCTTCCCTTTTTTCTGTGAGTGCCCAAGAACACCACTTCCTCTACAGAGAATTCTTCATTGCAATAGTCCATTCACTATCCCACTTGCTAGGCTATAGATTCTTTAAGGTTAGAGATTATTTCTGCCTAGTGTCCAGCATAGTACCTGGTACACAGTAGTCATTCAGTAATTACAGGCTGAATGAGTGAGTGAATGCATGGAAAACTATACACAAGGTGACTGCTAGATCCTTCTTGCAAGGATTTCACAGTAGCACCAAAGATGTGGCCTTCCACACATTGACTAGAAGGCTTATTATAGCTGTACTTGCATGTGTGCTGTTCTGTTATGAGCATGCTATTTTGTATTTTCTTATCAGTGACATTGGCAATGGCAAGAAAGGTGGCTTTACAATTACCCTGAGGACTCGAAGTCTAAATGGCCCATTTGTACTATCATGCTGGAGTACAATTTGGGGATCTCTGGATTTTAACCCTCACTTTCCTCTGGGAAGAATGAGTTATATACTGTATAGCCCTACAAGGCAACCTTTATTTTACAGTTCAAGGTAGGCTGGCTTTAAATTACAACAGAAAAAAAAGTTGATGACACATAAAAATAAAATTAGCATGATTAGTAACACTAAAACAAGTAATATAACTCTAAGTTTCTCTCTCTCTGTTGTATCTTGCACGATTTCCTGAATATGGTAACTAGGCAACTCCATGTTATAAAAGTAAATGTTCGGCTTTTGCACCTGGCATATGCAATTATTCCCCCAAAAGCCATCCCTCTTCCTCAAAATGTATATACCTAAACTATTTTGGAATTCTGAACTTCCCTCCAACATCCTAAATTTTTATACGCTCTCGATCAAGTTGTCTTCTGGTCTTTCCCACCCCCTTTAGGAGATTCAGTGTTGAGCTAGCCAAGAGACATAAATGCTCCTCAGATTTTGAATTCTTTACAGGGTTTGAGCAATTCAGGTGAGAAGACTATTTTGGTGTCGTATAAATTATTTCTTTCAAAATTGTTTCTATACCTACTCAGCCTATTTCGATAAAATATTTTTACCCTGGTGTTTTTAATTTTTAAAAATCTTTTCATTTGCAGCATTCTACAGGATTGTGATTGTCAGATAATCACAGCTAACACCTATGTAGTCAGTATGGGCCAACATCTTACAAGGTGTTCATAAAAGGTGTTATGAGTTCGAAGGGAAAAATCACACCCTGATGGGCCTTAGGGAAGATTTCATGCAGAAGGTGACATTGGCTAGGATACATATTCCCTGTGTGACTTTTACCTTTAAGCAGAACCATCGCTATTTTTATATTAACTGACAAACAGGTTCCAGTGAGAAACCTGAGCTTGCACTGAGTATCCAGTAATGAGGTTAAGTATGTAGGATACTGCCTTGAGCAGCCTCTAGGAGGAACACAGGCTTAGGCTAGAGCCCTGATTCACATCCTGCTCTGCCGTTTCCTCTTGGGGCAGGTCAGTGGACCTATCTTACCCTCAGTTTCATTATCTGTAAAATGGGGACAGTAACAGTTTCAAGTTCACGGGGTGGTTGAGACAATAGTGATTTCAGTGGAACCCAAGAGTTGTGAATGCGTCATAATACTTTCTAAGGAAAAGGCTACTGATAAGAAAATACTTCCTGCCCTTCCGTCACAAATAATGGTGACTTTTCTTGGTTTATTTGTTGCTCAGTTCGTTTTATGGCCGAGCAGTAGGTAAACTGGAAACAATCGTTACAGGAAACTAGTTCACACAGGGAAGTGTTGGAGGAGTTGAGTGCACTGGAGAACCCGAGCTCTCGTCCCTCCTCTGTGTCCACGTCACTTAGCTAGCTGGGTGACATGAGGCAAGTCACGCTGCTGTTCTGTCCCGGCTGCATTTCCTCACCTGAGCCCTGAGGGTGTTGGACCAGATGATCCCCACAGTACTATGGTAGTCCATAGTGCGCCTTGCAGATACTGCGTGTCCTCTCCTGTGCACAAGGAGAGTTGAACTCTCTGCCCCCTTGTGATTGCGTGGGACCACAGACTAGTTCTGGCCAACGGGCTGTGAGTGGGAGTGACTGTTTTGCTCAGGCTGACAACATTCAGTCACCAGACCTCTGAGGTTCTCCTTCCCTCTTCCATGACACAGCGATGGCTGCTCTGCAGCCTGGCCCTGGAGGAAAGATGTGGAGCAGAGTCCCCAGTGCCCCACGATGGAAGTGAGTGTGAGTGACAGATAAGCTGCCATTTTTAAACCACCCATAAAGTGGGGCTGGTTCTTACTGCAGCATAACCCATCCATCCCTAATGGTTACAGGGACCTTCTAGCATAGGGCAGCAGGGAAGACTTTAGTAGGAAGTAGTGTTTGAACTCATCATGGTCCTGATTACATGCTCTGGATTTGCATCCTGGCTCCACACGCTCCTAGCAGCGTGATCTTGTGCTAGTTGCTTTGCCTCTCTGACTTTCCAATTCTTTTGTATGTGAAATGGGGATAATACTATTGACTGTCTTATTGAGCTGGCATAAGGATTAAAGAGATTTTTGCATATAATGCATTGTAGAAAATACCTGGCAAAGAGTAAGATAGTTCCTGTTACTCTATTTTTAACATTCTGTGAGTCAGTGATTTCATCATCTTTCTGTATTTCTTGTTGTGGCTACTGAGGCAAACTGAATTTATAAGAAATATGCCAATGAACAGTAGCTTAGAAAGAAAGTAGAGGGACCTATACCTTAGCCCTTTTAAGACCAGAAGCTTCTAATGGGAATTGGAGGTTTGGAACCATTAGTGTGAGATCCTTATATCTTAGCCAGCCGATCTCCAAAAACAGGAGTTGAATCCATTAAACAAATCTGAAGTAATCCTTTCTAAGTAACCATCCTCCAACTCGTGATATTTTCCTACAAATACCTCTTTGGGAAAAGAGATTATGTATGTTTCACCTTGGATCTTGCAAATTTATGTCACACTTTGTGTCTTTAAAGCTTTCCAACAAACATTAAATTGATTATACAGTAAAGGCAATAGCTTATTTGGAAGATCTACAAGAAAACCCCCATAGAATGAGCATAATGAGAAAAATCATGAAGCAGTAATTATAATTCTCAAGGCTAATAATTTTAATAATAATTTATACTTAAACAGCTCTATACATAAGGAGATTTCAAAGGTTTGTAAATATTAAGTTCTGTATGCTCTACAGTTCCTAGAACAATGCCTTGAACAAACAGTCCTGAAACATTCAGCCTTCATCAGTATTATTCATCTTATTTTACAAATGGATAAACTAAGGCAAAGAAAATATGCCTGGAGTCAGGTAACCCTTGGCTCAAGTACCTGTGCCCCTAATCAACTTAATTCAAATTCCACAATGGAATAATTTATGTTGCAATCTACCAAGGAGTTCAGTTGTGTTGCGATAACTGCTGTAACTGGTTCATGTGATATGACCATGGACTTTATTGAGAGTCATGGTCTCCGTATGAAAACGATTACAATTGAGATGATAGGTGTGTGCAGCACGTGGCCTGTCCTCGGCTGAAGTGCAAGGGGAGTTTCATGTTGGATCCTTGGCATGACATATCCAAAAGACTTGCCCTAGCCAGAAGGTCACTGCCGAGCATGCCCGTGTCCTCAAGAGGTGAGCCAGAGCCCATCAAAAGCTGCGGTCCCTGCTCACAGTTTGTGTAAGCCTTTTTTTTTTTTTCCTTCTGTTCCGTTGTGCTCATTCACACATGATATCCCAAAACAGTTAAGTAAAATGAGGGATATTATATCTGTCACACATGAGAAAACTGCAGTTACGGATTCGCCTATCGCATTCATTGCTTTTTGGACTCTGGAGTCCCTCGGGCGTTGCCACAAATCTACACGGTAGCCTCCAGTTTCATATTCTGTGTGGGACTCTCTAGTGAGGCCAGCGTGTGCGTAGAAGGTTCATGATTATTGTTGTTAATTTTTTTCACTTTTATAGCTCAAATGAATTGGGCCTAACTCATGGTAAGAGTAAGGGCTGCACTGGCCAAGTACATTACAGTAATCTATTGTTGAAATAGCTCGCTCCCGGCGACGTGGTGTGTCAGAGATCCTGCCCTCTGAATTAACGCCAAAGCATGGGCAACATCGCCAGCATGTAGCAGAGGCCGAGAAGCCACAGTTTCCCTATGCAGCTTTTTGAGAGATCCACCCCTCCTAATTTTTCCATATTCAGTTTAAGATAGACCTTTGATTCCTGTGGGCTTGCATAACAATGAAGATGAAGCCGGTAGGCACTTGTTCCTCTAAACATGTATTGTCCCTGGATGCAGCTGTGACACAAGTTGTGCTGAGCATATTGTCTACCCTCACTGGCCGTCATGCATGCCGATGGTTCTTTGATTTATGGTCTCAGGGCCCTTTTCGGAGGGGAGCTGGGAGCTGTTTGTACGTTCCTGTACGACGCCAAGTGCAAAGCTTTTGTTCAGAGAATTGCTGGGCCCTGGGATGTCCAGGGCAGGGCTTGTTTGGCAGCTTTTGTAGTTGCCCAGACCCTCCACACCTGTGACCCATGAGGCCTGGTACATAGTAAGCACTCAACTAATGTTAGCTGTTATTATCATCATTATTAGTTTCATCATCTTCATGTTGTTGTTACTATCCTCCTTCCGTTCACTATGGAAGCGGTAAACAGGGATCCTGCTTTGATACATTTAATGTGTGTATGTGTTGCCTTGAATCACCCATTATTAAACTCTCCAGAGGTTCTTTTCACTTGAATGATCAATAATCAAACAAATTATGTATTCACGATACCCATTTGCACTTTTATTTACGGATCCATAGTGTCAGGGACTATCAATTGCTAAGACAAAGTTTCCCTACTTTGCACAGAGTAGATGCTCAATAAATATTGTTGAATGAATTAATAAGTAAATGAAACCTTTCATCCTGTCAACTCAATGAATTAAACTGTTTTAATTGACCATGATTAGTAAATTGCTAAGTGCCCACTATGATCACCAGAGTGAAAAAGTTTTCAGTATGGCGCCTGTCCTTAAGAAGTTTACAGCAGTTAGGAACTCAGTCCCATGCTTACAAGTAACTATGGATTGTAGACTTATTCAACCAAAACAGGACTACATATTTATTCAATTATTGTATCTAGTGGTGTTGTTAGCTTTTGTTGGGCACATACTATGTCCCAGTTTTTAAAGAATTCTACATTTATTATCTCGTTTAATTCTCACCAAAAATGTCTACTGTTATCATCCCCATTTTACAAATGAAGAAACTGATACTTAGGAAATTTTATGTAAATTATCTAAGGTCATACAGCCTGTAAGTGGTGGAGCTGTAGGATATAATATGCTTAACCTCTATACATTAAATTTGAAAAGGTCACTGTGTTCTTTTTATTTTATTTACAAAATGTATTTTTGATATTCTATTTATTTATGTATTCCTTGTTTCCATTCTACATATATAAGGAATATATGAACGTTATCGTTATTCAGTTGCATGTGTTCTTAGTTTAGCCTCAAATCATTTGTGGAATCACACAGGGTCAGATAGATACATCGTAGATAATGAAATACTAAATTGTGTGGTGCTGACAATAAGTAAAATAATCGTTTTGAAAAAGGAGCGTCTAAGCAGCTGACACATGAGCCTCTCTAGAAGGAGAAGTCAGAATGTATAGAGGATGGGGAGAGGGGTAGAGGAGCAGAAATGAAGAACACAGAAGCAGGATGAATGTGCTCTGGGGGCTTCTATAGGAGAGATGAGAGACTCACTGCCCAGAAGTATCGGACTCTGTGGCACAGAAGGTGGAGCTGTTTGGAGAAGCTTAAGGGTCTGAACCATGGTGGAGGCAGGATTAAAAACCAGGTCCATATGAGCATTAAAGCCAGGACCATTCCATGGGAGGCTGCGGCCTTTCCTAACTAGAGCCTCACATTCTAGATTTTCAGAATAAAAAAACAAACACTAAAAAAGCTGTTGATGATCAGCAAGAAGTTTTGTTTAACGTCTTAACAAATATTCACATAATGAAGTAGTAGGCATTAATTTAGTTATCAAGTAAATATTATTAGCATTAAATTACTGTTGCTTGTCTAGCAACTGTATGCCCTTAGGGATGACATGGGGGGAGGCTGAAGGCTTTGTTCATCCTCCTTGAGGGCACTGATAAGAGAAAAGTTAGGCTGAAAGTTTCACGTCCGTAATATACTTGTTAATTGAAGTTCTCACTTATTGGTTCTCTTTTTCTAAATCTATCTGTGAGTTGAAATAATCTTGGTGCCCTTAAAGTTGCTATCTGGCTTGTAATTGACCCTCAAAACCGGGACTTTAGTTAGTAGGTTTGGGCTGCCCCCTGGGTATGTGTGTGTACCCACTCAGTAGCTGAATTGCCTGAAATGGAATTTAAGGAAGAAAAGACTAATGGATTTTGAAGCTCAGATTCTTCTGCATTTGGACTCAACACATACATCGTATCAAATACATCTTTCGTGTTTTTATATGTATATACAGAAGATGTCATTATAAGAGTGTGTAAATTGACAAAACAGCTAACTTTCTCTCTTTGGGGGAAAGTGGATGGAAAACACTCTAGCTTTCATTTGAATTGAGATCCTACTTAAAGATTAAACTACCACACACCGGAGGAGAAAACCATGGGATTCAGTTTTTACTCGAGGTATTGTAGAACTCACTTTATACATGAAGTTCTAGCTGCTTGGCTTGGAGCAACTGAAATTCAGAAAAGGACAACATGAAAACATCTGTGTTTCCAATAGTAGTTGCTTTGTACTCGGCTGAGCAAGGTACCTAGAAAAGTAAATGAAATGTTCACACATAGCCCCTCCCCCCGGCTTTTTCAACCTTGTCTAGGTGGAGCCCCGCTGTCCTTTGTATGCAGCGGCTGTGACTTAGTTAATACAAGTAGTGTGTAGCATGTGCGGTGTGGCTGAGGCCTCAGAATCAATAAGGAGCCTTTAGATTTAAAACTAATGATTTTCTGTGTTCAGCGAAAGTCAAAATCTCTCAAAGTTGCCATTGTTGGCTCCCGATTTTTCCCCAGAGAATAAGAGGTGTGATAAATCATCATGTTCACAATGTAAATAAAATGCACGTCAAAGAGACTTGAACTAGACTAGAGATGGATTACGTGAGTCTTAAACATCTTAATTATTTTAGTCTTGATTTGAGCAAACACCCCCAACTAGCACTGTGGTAACAGTGGTAGTCACAGCAGTGGGCAAACTGTTTGATCAGGCTGTCCTGCCCCCCAGAAGTGCGAGTGTGACCTATCCGGGAATGATATCTGTCATTGTTTCCTCCCAGAAGTGTTTTCAGCAGTTTGGGATGACGTCAGATGCTTTTGAATGTATCTACAAACTGCCGTTGAATGTACATAAAATTTTACCAGACTCTCTGATTTAAAACCCTAGAGAAGGCCACCAGGCTCGTATGGAAATTAGCTAAGCATAATTTATTCATGAAAGGCAGAAAAGCTGAATTAATAAATACATGAGTATGTAAACTTATAACTGCATAAAGATCTGTAGAAAATATGAAAGCTGAGCTCCATGTGTTAACAGAAACCCTTAAAGTGTGGTCACTTGGTCCCTTCTTACAAACAGTCTGTCTCCTGTTTTGAAAGCCAAAGTCGAAATAAGTAATAAGCAAATAAGTCCATTTATTTTTTGGAGGGTTTGTTTTTTTCTCCTGAAAATATGGACCTGTCTGTGGATGCTGCTTTATGCATATCAATCTAAGAGAATTATTTTTTAAAATATTAATGAAGGCATTAATTCCAGAGATTCAGAAAACTGCTCAGCAGGTCTAACTCATACTCTCTCTTGTCCAGACCCAATTCTGAGAGCACTGTCACAAAATATTGTCTCTCACGAGACAAGGTCATGCCTTATTACGAGAGTGGGCATCATTTTATTTTCCCTCATCCTTACCCTCCCTATTGAAATCACAATCACCGTCAGCCCTATCGAGCATTGATTCAGCAGTGCAGTTGTTATACAGCAGGAATTAGAGCAAGATAGACATGTCGCACTTTAAAAATTTGTTAAAGGGACTCTTACCTTGTATTGAACACATTCTGGTGAAACTTTTGAAGTTGAGTTCTGAGCCTCCTGGCCACAATTAAGACCCAGTTGGATTCTGGAAGCCTGAATCTGCAGAGTTGTTGCCTTTGATTTGATAAGCAAGCAGTGAAACCATTATTTCCTATAGTTCTTGTAATTTGGTCAGAACATGCCAAGAGAAGCGTGGTATTTCCCACCATATTCATTACTGATGATTTCCTTGTACTAATTAAAAACATTTTCTGAAAGTCTATTTTGGAAAGCATCAATCCATTTCAAACTTCATTCCTAGTCAAGGGATGAGGACAGAATAATCAAATGTATAAAGCTTTTTAAAATTTGTCTTAATTGAGAATTATAATAAATACAAGATAAATAAAGGTAAATCATCAGATGCTTTTCTATCCACAGCCATGATCAATGGAGAGGAAGTTTAAAAAACAAAAGCGTATAACTCTATATGCTAACCATAGAGTACTTTATAAATATTAACTCATTAAATTCTTGTGGCAACTCCATGAAGTAGGTACAATTATATCCACTTTACACATGAAGCAAGTAAGGCACAAAAGGGTATGTAACTCACTCAGGGTCTCACAACTAGTAGAGAAATACTGGAAGTCAGCCCTGATCTTGTAGATAGTAATTCAAAGCAAATACCAAGTCCACATGGCTTTCCTTGTGTTAATGGGATCCAGTTTTTCTAGAATAAGCTTTTTTTTTTTTTTAAAGGTTCTTTTTCATAGTGCACGTCCTTGCAATGACCTGGGCTGATAATTTTTGAGAGAGGCTGTTGACTACAATGTTTTCATTCTTGCTCTTAAGCACTCTTCTGTTGTTAATTTAACTGTTGTCCAGTAGGCAGGCTTTAGACTTCTTAACTGACCGATGGAAATGTATATGTGAAAGTAGGAAGATATGTGTTCTGATTATTGTAGCATAAAAAAATCACTCCAAAACTTAGTGGTTGGGCGTCCCCGGTGGCACAGTGGTTGAGAGTCCGCCTGCCGATGCAGGGGACACGGGTTCGTGTCCCAGTCCGGGAAGATCCCACATGCCGCGGAGCGGCTGGGCCCATGAGCCATGGCCTCTGGGCCTGCGCATCCGGAGCCTGTGCTCCGCAACGGGAGAGGCCACAACAGTGAGAGGCCCAAGTACCGCAAAAAAAAAAAAAAAAAAACTTAGTGGTTGAGAGGACCTATTGTATAGCACAGGGAACTATATTCAATATCTTGTAATAACCTATAATGGAAAAGAATTGGAAAAAGACTATATATATATGTATGTATATCTGAATCACTTTGCTGTACACCTAAAACTAACATAACATTGTAAAAATCAACTATACTTCAATTAAAATTTTTTTTTAATTTAAAAAATTTAAAATAAAAACTTAGTGGTTGAAACAATGACACCATTTATTTTCCTCATGAGTCTGCAATTTCGGCAGCATTTGGCAGGGATAGCTTTTCCCTGCTTTACCTGGCATCAGTTGGGCTGGTCAAAGGCTTGAGGCTGGAATCCTCTGCGGACACTCCCACATGATGCTGCCTATCAGCTGAGATTTCACGTAGAACTTTGCCTGCAACACCTGCCTGTGATCTTTCCACATGACTGCCTAGCTTCCTTACAGCATGATATCTAAGTTCCAAGGGTCAGGGTCCCAAAAGAAAGAGAGCCGGTGGAATAACCAATCTCAGAAGTCATGTAGTATCACTTCCACCGTATTCTTTAGGTTGTGGCTTTCACAGAGTTCTGCCCACGTTCAAGGAGAGGGAACGTAGATCGCATCTCTTGATGGAGGAGTGTTGACATCACTTTGTAAGAAGGGCATGTGAGATCGATAGATTCATGTAACCGTCTTTGGAAGACACAGTCTTCCATAACTTGTTTTACTAAGCATTTAGGACTGTCAATATGAAAGAAATGTTTCGCTGGAACAAATCCCATTACTTAACAGAAATAACTGTTCAAAGAATCAACTTTTGCCACGAAACCAACTCCTATTAGATAGAGATACCCAAGGAAGGAAGGAAAAAGACTTCCAAAGTTAATTCTAGCCTTGTGCCTACTTCATGGTAAAAATCTTTAGCAGCGAGAATTCCCCAAACATATGTAAGATGGTTCATTTAGGCTGATCGCATCTTTAGCAGTTGCCAAAGGATCTTATACCTGATGGTAACATTCTAGTTTCTATCAAAGAGCTACGTTGGACTTTTTTTTTTCATTATTTAGTATAAGAACAATGGAAATGAACTTTTACAAAGTTCATTCCCTGCAGATTCAAAGTAAAGTTAACCAGACCCACTTTAAGAAAGATGGCATTATTTGAGAGAAATTCTATTTACTGAGCATCCGGTCTGAGTACACGTTGGACTCCAACCTTGAGAAACTTAAAAGCTAATTCAGGATTTGTGGGGCACATGAGAATATTGGTCTCTTTACGTAAGGGATACTAATAATCTACCACGTGACTTTGAGCAATTTCTCTAGTTATGTGATAAGTTTGCACTTAGCCAATTATACACTGTCCTCCAGTCTTTTTCACAACAAATCATTGTGCATCTTAGATAGTTGTTCAGGGCTGATAACAAACTTATGTTTGCCTAGCTTTAGGAATTCCAAAATGCTTTCACATCTATTATCACACTGCATGCTCACAGCAAATCTGTAAGATGAACATTGTCATCTCCATTTTTCACACGGGGACTTGAGAGGCACGTCACCCTAGCTGGAGGCGCTGGGGCTGTTATCCCACAACCATACTTCTTGTCTGCCTGTCCTTCTGCCAACCTTATGATTTTAAGTGTTATACCGAGCTGTCTGACCAATGCGTAGGTAGAAAGCAAGTCCTCCCTTGTTTTAGGCCACAGCAAACAGAAAGCATATAGCGGGGCTCACGTTGAGCATGTAACAGATGGATCAGTGTGGTTCAGAGGAATAGGCACTGGAATGGGGTTTAGGAGTCTGATTCCTCCTTCTTGTCCTGGCTCTGCTTCTCATTGTCACCCCCTGATGTGTGACATGAAGGAGATGGGCTTGATACATGTTTAGATGACTTTCATGTCTAAATGTCTATGTGTCATGTTAGATAAATGAAAATAAGAGAGTAGTTGATATCAACATCCTTAAAAAAGCGTACATGGTAGGAATAAAGTTGTCAAATGACTTGTTTTCCTATTAGAGTTTAAAGAGGGCATTACCAATAGGAAGTTTGAGTGACATTGTAAGGCAGAAACATGAGAGGAGGAAATTTGAAGAGTATTTTATTTTTTATTCAACACATATTTATTGAGCACCTACTACAGTCCAGTCTTGGTCCTTACAGAAGGGCACAGAAAATTCTCTGTCCTCATGGAACTTATATTCTAGTGGGAGGAGAGTAAAATATAGTATGTCAAATAATTAAAATAATAAAAATAATAAAAATAATTAAAAGTTCTATGGAGGAAAAGGCAGGAGAAAGTGCTGGGGCTAGAGGTGATTGCAGTGATAAATTGTTGATGATGGTAGGTCTCACTGTGAAAGTGACATTTGAGCAAAAATCTGAGGAAGGGAGGGAGCTAGTCATGCCAGCATCTGGGAGAAGAGCTGTCCAGGTGATGAGTGTGGCTGTGAGGTGTGAGCTGGAGGAAGGGGAAGGGATCAGGTCAGAGAGGGAAGAGGGCTTTGCAGGATGTTGGGGGTCTCAGAGGCTTGTGTATGGAGTTTTGTTTTTATTCTGAGAGAGTGGGGGAACCCTCATGGACTTTAAGTGGCATGATTTGACTGAGGTTTTAAAAGAATATGCCTAGTGTGATATATATGTCAATAAATATCTCAATAAAGGCATTATTTTTAAAAAGAAATATCTCTAGCTGTTGTTTTTTTAACAGAATAGGGTGGAAGTAGGAAGACAAGGAAGCTATTATAATTTTCTAGGCTAGAGATGGTGGTTACCTGGGCCAAGCGGTAGCCGTGGAGGTGGTGAGATTCTGTATAAGTGAAAGTCAGGCCCATAGGATTTACTGGCTCATGGGGGCAAGGTTAATTATGAGACTTTTGTCCGGAGCAACTGACAGATGGAGTTGTCTTTTACTCAGAGAAACCTGTGATAAAGCAGGTTTGGCTGTGTGTGCGTATCTGGGGTGGAATGTGGGGTAGATTACAAGGCAAAAAAAAAAGATGGAGGCATTTAATATTAATATGACTATATTATTTTACTTTCCAAGAGGATTTTCAAAAGCTTATAGTAAAATGTACAGATAGAATAGAGAGGGAAACGATTTAAAAAGAGTAAAAGGCTTAAACTCAATCAGAGTGGTGGACCTAAATGTGAAGTTCCTTCAGAGAACAATAAGAGTGTTTGCTTGACCTTTGCAGAGTATTTGTGGTCAAAAATAAAAAGATGGGAACAAGGCAGAAGTAAAGAGTATTACAACATACTCACAGGGATTTTGGAGAGACCTAAAGTTTCCAGACAGGTTTGCAGGTATTTGAGGAAGGTCATTTTTTTTTCCCTATGAGGGGTGAAAAACACAGGAATGGTAGAGCTGAATACTGGGAAGGCCGGTAGGATTCTTAGAAGACCCAGGTGTTAGAAGGGCTGTCCACATGGGTAAGGGAGACTTGGAGGTTGGTTGATTGAAACTGGGAGATTGGAAAAGAAGTGATGGCTTTCTATCCGCATCACGGAACTGGAACATGTGTCAGAATCACCTAGTAGGCATGTGAAACATTCAGATGCAAGGCTTCACCTAGACCTTCTGAAGCCTAATCTCTATGAGAAGCCCCAGTAGTATCAGTGTTTTAAAAGCCCCTCAGATGATTCTGATGCAACTCCTGGTTCAGAAATGTTGGAAGAAAGAAATTGATGAATTTAATTAGCTTTTATATTGTGGGAATCACCTAATTGGAATGTTTTCTAGAGAGAGAGAGAAATACTAATTAAAAAATAATTTCGGTGACACTCATTTATTTATTCTTTTAATGAATATTTATTGAATGCTTATTAAGTGTTATGCATATAAGTGCTGAATGCACAAAGATGAAGGAAATACAGGTCCTGTCTTCAAGTAGCTCTGAGTCTATTGAAAGAAACAAACACATAACTGATAGTTTTATAGGGCAGTGTGTCCATGCACTGAGTATTATGGGAACAGTGGTGGAAATTGAAGTATTAAGGGAGGCTTACTGGAAGGAGTGTCCCCTGAGCTGAAAACTAGTCTAGAACAAGAGGTGTCAGATCTAGCCTGCCTGTTTTTTGTTTTTTTTTTGCGGTACGCGGGCCTCTCACTGTTGTGGCCTCTCCCATTGCGGAGCACAGGCTCCGGACGCGCAGGCTCAGCGGCCATGGCTCACGGGCCCAGCCGCTCCGCGGCATGTGGGATCTTCCCGGACTGGGACACGAACCCATGTCCCCTGCATCAGCAGGCGGACTCTCAACCACTGCGCCACCAGGGAAGCCCTAGGCTGCCTGTTTTTGTAAATAAAGTTTTATTGGAACCATAGCCATGTTTATTCATTTATCTATTGTCTATGGCTGCATTAGCATTACAACTGCAGAGTTAAGTAGTTGTGACCATATGACCCACAAAGCCTGGTTCATTATAAAAGGTCTGTTAACCCCTGTTCTAGAACAAAGGGGAGAAGAGAAGCCATTCTATTGTAGAAAGTGGAGAAAATGTGACATATGGTACTATTCAAGGAACTGAGAGGTGAAAGATTAAGGCAGAGAAAGGAAATGGTATGAAGCTGGAGAGATCAGCAGGGACTAGACCATTGAAGACTGTGTACCCCATCCTAGGGAATGTGGACTTTCTCCAGTGCAGTGGGAATCAATGAAGGACTTTAAGCAGCAATGCTAGTGTCCCATGAATTTAGATAGATTATTCTGTTTGCTTCATAAAATATAGATTTGAGTGGGGAAAGACTATAGGAAAGAAAATTGTTAGGAGGTTTTTTTTAAAAAAAATATGTATTCCAACTCCTTTATTTTTATTAAATTTATTTTTAAATTTATTTTATTTTTGGCTGCCTTGAGATTTGTTGCTGCACTCGGGCTTTCTCTAGTTGTGGAGAGCAGGGGCTACTCTTCGTTGTGGTGCATGGGCTTCTCATTGCTGTGGCTTCTCTTTGTTGCAGAGCATGGGCCCTAGGCACACGGGCTCAGTAGTTGTGGCTCGTGGGTTCTAGAGCGCAGGCTCAGTAGTTGTGGCGCACAGGGCTTAGTTGCTCCGCGGCATGTGGGATCTTCCCGGACCAGGGCTCGAACCTGCGTCCCCTGCATTGGCAGGCAGATTCTTAACCACTGCACCACCAGGGAAGCCCCTGTTAGGAGGTTTGAAGGAGTAATTTGTGCAAATATTAATGAAGGATTAAAATTTGACCATAAATTTATAAAATGGAATATAATTGTGATAATGAGTTGTAGCTAAATTATACTGAAAAGGAAACTACAATGTGTTCAATAAAAATAATCATGGAAACTGCATACCCAATCAGAAAACATGTGTCTTAATGTATGCCTAGAAAAAAATGGAAACAATACACAGAAAACTTAATTTTTTTTCCTGGGGAAATAAAATTATAGGAGACAATCACCTTAAATTTTACACATCTGTACTCTTTTTTATTTAACAATGAAAATGTATTACTTTTGAATCAGAAAAGAATTAACTTTTTAGAGTGATGAGTAAGGAGAGGGAGGATGAAGGATCATACCATAACTCAGGGCAAGAAAGGAAGGGTGAAGAGAAGGCATAAATTTGAGAATGATTTAGGAAGTTAAACTAGCAAAACTTTATAATGTGGGAGGGGAAGAATAGAAAGGAAAATATATTATGTCCAGGTTTCTGGTTTGGGTGACTATGGTGAATTGTCATATCAATGATTTAATAAAATGAGATAACCTTTATTAATCATTTACTATGTGCAGGGCCTCGTACTTAACATATTTTTAGTAAATTTAAACTATCAGCAAGTGAAGGAGGAATTTTTATTGTTTCCATTTTATTGATGAGGAAACTGAATCTTAGAGAGATATAGCAGTTTACCCGAGGTAATGTAACCTGTGAGCTGAGAGCTGGGAATTGAACGTCTCTCTGATTGATTCCAAAGCTGATATGTGTTCCCACCCCCAACTTTAAATGAATTTTTTTAAGAGCAGTATAGATGGAAAGATAAAACCAGTTCAGGACATAATTGAGTCATCAACATAAAAGTTTTGATTTAACATGATACGCTCTCAAGAAATAAAATGAAGAGAAGCTCTCAGATTTAATTTTGGAGAATGTTCAGAGTTAGTGGATCTTAACAATCTCTAAAGTTTTAAGAATAATGATATTGAATATATAAAAGACTTTCCGCCTTACTTGCGTTTGGATACTTGATGTACTTATTAGATGCAGCAACTAATAAATATTAAAAAGAATTAGAAGAAAATAAATTTGGCACATTTTTGGCATCAGAAATCATAGGCCTGATTTTGTCAATTTAACTCAGTGACTGCTGAGGGCTTGCTATGTGCAAAGCATACAGATGCTACATTTTTACCTATTTTAACTTTTTATGCGTCTAAAGTTTCAGTTCAATCTAGGAAGAACTAAGACCTAAAACATGCTGAATTTTTTTTTGGCCACACCGTATGGCCTGTGGGATCTTAATTCCCCAACTAGGAATCGAACCCGTACCCCCTGCAGTGGAAGTGTGGAGTCTTAACCACTGCACCACCAGGGAAGTCCCAAGATGCTTAATTTTCTAAAAAGATCTTTGAGCTGATATTAGTTTAGAAAATATCCAGAGTCATTTGGTTCCTCTGTTTTTCATCAGACGATTACTGTATGTTTTGCTGAGGGTTCTTTGTTTGAAGAAGTATTCCCAGTTCTGGTTAGGAGTGTCTGGGGTGAAGGTAAACCTAACTGCCAGAGGAAATGCAGTTGGCCTTTGGGAAGGGGAGAGAAAATGACGTGCCTCCCTCTGAGAGGGAAGCAATTTCTCACTGTGTCACTTCACCCTGGCGTTCAGCCACAAGAGGGGGCCTGGACCAGAGTGAAATATGCCAGCTGCCTAGCTGGCTTCTCTGCCCTCCAAAAGAAGCACCATAGCCATCCTCGCTTTGAGGTGGGAAAAGAGCTTTATTGCCCATTTGATGAGCAACTAAATGGTATACTAGTAGCCATGGATATACTTTTCCCCATGAAAGCTAAGAACTGTCTTGAAGAGTTCTAAAAGGTGCAGAAGAATGTACTGTTAAAATTGACCTGAAAACGCAGTAATGGTTTTCCTTAGTGCCAGGTCCTGTGTACACTTTACTTCCTTTTTGAGGATATTGATTTGTATCTAAAAATAGATATGGGCTTTCAGAAAGAGAAATCAGTTTCTTGAGATTGACCATTCAACATAAAGTTTGTACATTGCATAAAAATGTTTCTGACACAGTAAAATACATTCCGTTTTTGCTCATTGTAATTCACTTTACAGTGACTTGCTTAATAGCTTAACATATATCATTTATACTGCTCTCCTTCATGCTTTTATACTGTAATATCCTTTCCTCAATGACTACTTGTCAATTTCACTGATCTAGATTTGATTTCATAAATTAACTAGGCCAATTAAGTAGAGAGTTATCATTAGAATAAGAAGTGGAAGCAAATAAATATTAATCTTCCATCTCTGAATGTCGGTATTGCAACACAACTTTGATCGTACTTGAACAGTACTTAGTGGAAAAAATACACCCCTCCATTGTCACTTTAGTATTACCCAATTGAAACACTTATGAGTATTTCATTCATTTTCTCATTCCGAATCCATCTTTCTTTTGGGCAGTTATATTTCTATTTTGTCATTGTGAAATGTGGGGAATAAGCAAATACCAGAACTTCATTATTTAAGGATTCTGGTCTTGCCTATTTGCTTGACTTTTCTTCCCGGTCTTTTTGCCTGTGGGGTATTCTTTCAGAGACATGGGGGCCTCCTCATATGTGCATACAGTATTATGTTTGCTTGCTACACATTTTTGTCTTGCTTTAGTCATTTTGTCCTCCTCCGCAGACTTTTGGAAACCGCTCAGAGACGACGACACTTAACAGAGAACAACATTTTCACATGCAGCCTATTTTAAAGAGTGTTTCTTTTTAAAAACTTAGAGGCGGATTTCTTCTTTCTCTCTCACTTAAAGGATTGTTTTTACCTTATTAGCATGAATCTTGCTTTGTCTTCCTTGGAAATGGAAAAGAGTTTGTCAATACGTTTTTCATAAAAAATTTCATATACGCAGTTGTAAAATCACCCTTTAGCCTTTTGTTCCACGCTGCATTTATTAATGCTGACTTATTTTTTCTAGATCCTATTCACAGCCTAGTGGGAGTGGTTGTGAATAGGATCTAGTGAGTGGGAGAGGTTGCTCCTCTTGGAACCTTTCCAATTTCTCCCTCCTTAATTATAGACACATTAGATTGCTGTGGTAAAGGCACATCTTTCCAGAATGTCTCTGAAAACATCCCAAGAAGATATAATACAAGGATCCACGGGAAAAAATCAACTTGGGATTCCTACGCTTCGACGTTAACTCTGCTCTCACCGTCCATTCATAAACCCGAGTAGGGGTGACTTAGTTGTGTCACACACACACGCACACACACGCAATACTTATGGCCACATAAACAGCTTATGGAACATTTTGGGATCCATGAGGAAGGATAAATACTGGATTTACATTTCCCCGCTTGTTCTGATTAAACATTTTGCATCTAGGAGCTGGCAAATCAGAGCTTCTTACTCTCTCCAAGTTCACTTACCCCTTGCAGCCCTTCAAGCCTCAGTAGTTTTACCATAGTAATAATTTTTCCCTAAGAATTTTAAACAAGATTTTGCCATTGGACATCCTTTGAAATAGTTAGCTTTGCTTCACTATTTTTTGTAACTTGCCAAAAATCACAAATAAAAGGGTCTGTGTCCTCTAATGCTTCTTCTCTGGTCATTATCTTGGAAAATATGCAGAGTCCGATCCAAGTCGAGTGCTCCCCAAACCTTGCTGTTACTTGGAGAATAGTTTTAATGAGGCTTGCAGCTGAGCCAAGCTCTCCTGTTGGGTTATTATTTGGGCAAGTGGAAGCCCTAGTGATTGATCTGTGTGGGGGAACTGGCAACACTCGCATGCCCTCTGGGTAGAGGCAGAGCCTCCAGCAGGAAAAATTAGGGAAAGAGGAAAAAAAAGGAGAGGAAATGTTTATCACCCATCTCCAAGCATTTTATGGCGGCGTTATGGTGAACTGGGAGATGGATGTGTATATTCATGGATTTTGAACCACTTTAAGCACTAATAACATTAAATCAACCTTAATACTTCATGCCAAATGTGCTCTAAAAGAGGGAATAATGGGAATTTTTGTTGACTTTAGTAAAACATCAAAAGTTACACTGGAAACGCATAAAATGCTACAATGCAGAGGTGACAATTATGCTAATATCATGATAATATAAAATATTAAGTCACCGAAATGACAGGATTTACAACCAATGCTCCTCGGTCCCCAGAAACCTTGGAGACGAGCTTCTGGTAAACACAGCAGCCTGTACTCCCAAGGAGTCTGATTACAAATTTAAATATGTATATGATTAGAACTCCGCCAGTCTCCCCACCCCTTGAGACAGATGAAGTACAATTTGATTTATATCATACCTGAAATCTATTGTGTTGAGTTCACTATGTTTTGCAGAGCTGCTACCAGGTCTGATGAATTTTGAGTGTTTAGCAAGTTGCTTGTGGGGAAAACAGGGACTCCTATTAATGATCTTGGATAGCCCTGCGATCTCATGAACTAAGACTTAAATAGTGATACAGAACTGTCAAATGTTTGAAAATGGGATACTGGCAAATGGAAAATACAGTTCTTGTGTTCCCATCTTGTTTTTGTATCCTGGTTTTTGTGCTGAGGTCCAGGATTGAAAATTCTTTACCCTGAGCCTTCATCTCATGACCTTCAATTTACCTTGAACTCTTGGACCCCCATCACATTAAAGTCTCTCCTTTCAGGGAGTTCTTCAGATGCAGTGACTTCATCGGTGGTCCTAGGTATCAGGGAAGGGAGAACCATCATGGCTACGCAGCTTTCCTAATAACTATAACCTAATAACCGACACAACTAATATCACTATGTCAATATAAGGCAAAGGAAAATTAACATGCAATTAAAGTGTACTGTTACTCTAAACTGATGCTCTTTAATATTTCTTTGTGCCGAAGTCCTAGTTTCAGCTAATTTTGTTATGCCAGCTAAGGTCAGCAAATGCTTTGTTCATCCACGTCTCTACAAATGACCCAATTTCATTCCTTTTAATGGCTGAGTAATATTCCATTGTGTATATGTACCGCATCTTCTTTAACCATTCATCTGTGATGGACATTTAGGTTGCTTCCATGTCCTGGCTTAATCAGAAAGAGAAAAACAAATATTGTGTATTAACGCATATATGTGGAATCTAGAAAAATGGTACAGATGAACCTATTTGCAAAGCAGAAGTAGAGACACACACGTAGAGAACAAACGTATGGACACCAAGGGGAGAAAGTGGGGTGGGATGAATTAGGAGACTGGGATTGACATGTATACACTACCGTGTATGGAATAGATACCTAGTGAGAGTCTGCTACTCAGTGCTCTGTGGTGACCTAGATGGGAGGGAAGTCCAGAAGGGAGGGGGTATATGTATACATATGGCTGGTTCACTTCGCTGTACAGCAGAAACTAGCACAACGTTGTGAAGCAACTATACCCCATATATTTAAAAACAAACACTCTTTGATACTGAAAAAATAATGCACGTTCATAAGGGGTATGCCTTTCTTTTTCAGTGTTAAATGCATGCATGTTGCCTGAGCTTATGTTTAAAGCTAGCTCTGGCAAGGGTAATACATATATGTTTACCACATATCTATCTATCTATCTGTCTATCTACCTATTATTATTAACTATGTCATATAGCATATATTTATGTATTATTAATATAGCATCAGTACTGCCATTACTAATTAGCCTCTACCAGCAGAACGTGGACTAGCATTGCCCCCAAACTGGGAGACTCCCAGCTGATCAAAGGCACGCTCCCCTAGGTGCTCGTTCAGGCCACCTCTTTACCCATCCGTCACTATGTCACATCATTAATGCTAATGTTATCGATGACAATAAAATAAAACAAGTTGCTCCCAAAGGAATTCCTACTTGTGTGCTGTTAAGAAGGGCTCTAAAGCCATGCTTTTAAAGTGCAGCTCACAGTCCCTAGAGGTTGCAGCAAAGTTCTTATAGGAGTTGGCAGCGTCAAAAGAACGCTGAAACTCTAGGGGCGCTTTTCCTCGGTCAATCCCTCCATCTTAGCAAGAGCCAATCAATATTTCTTGATCTCCAATTTTGTGCAAAACTCTGCTTGTGCTTAACCCTTCTGGCAATCCCCTTCTTTGCCAGTTCCCTGTTTCTGGGACAAAAAGAATGTGTTCTTGCTTTTAACAGGATGGAACTGTGGAACACATTGATTTTCTTCGATTCATAAATAATTGCTGGGGTTTGAAGGTTTCTATCACATATATGTATCTGTAGTATGGGAAAGCCATTTCCAACATTATCAAAATTATATTTGTTTCTAAGTAAATGGAATTGTTTTCCCTTTTTTCTCTGGAGGCTTGAGTTGGCTCTCTTCCCAAATGTAACCTTTTGGATAATAAATTCCTTTTGAAAAGAAGCATGAAACCCTTTTGATGTTATAAATAGTACATGTAGTAGAAGGGAGAGGATCATAGGTAATTGCAACACAAAGCCTGAGAGAAGTCCATGGGATAAAGTAGATCTTATTTTTACTCAACAGTCAGTCACATGTCATGTGTTTATATTAAAAGATATATTTTAATAAGCATTGCCAGTTTGTCTGTGTTTTTGCCCCTAATACAGCCTGAGTGATTCACTGATATACAGGTAAACATTTACAACTACAGCTCAACAAGAAATTCAGTGAGGATTCAGTGATCTACTGCTATCACAGGCCTTCAGGCAATCTTCTATAAGGCAAATGATAGTCTAGGATTAGCTCTGAAAAAGCAAAAGATTTTGCTGTTCCATGGAATTCCTTTAGGACTCCCAAGGCAGTGCATTCATTCTCCATTCTTCCTTCTCTCTCTTTCCTATTCTCTTTCATTCCGCCCCCTCCCTCCCTCTCAGCTGTCCCTGTGCACATCCAAATACACAGCTGAAAAACTTCACTTCTGAGGGTGGCCTGTTGTCTTCCCCACCGTGAGACCCTCTTTCCCCCAAGTTTCGTGCTCTGTTTTGGCAGACATTGTAAAACTCTGAAGGCATACACCTCACCGTGTCAATGTGGCGGTGAGGCCCAACACATCAGTAAATGTCACAGAGGTGTCAGCCCTTTACATCATAACTGCAGTTCATTTCTCTGCATTGACAGTGACGCTTATACCGGGCAAGGATTAGAATGGGCATATTTCCAGATCTTAATTACATCAGGCATAAGGATGAGCAACAGCGTTTTTCTTTGGGGGAGAGGAGGGGAGGAGGGAAAAAGGGGAGCGTTATGCTGAATTTGGCCATCTAGAGCCTCATGTGTCCCTGTTTATCAAGAGATAATAGGATTAAGCTAAGCTATGGGACTTCTCTGGCTTAATGCTGCCTTCAGCAGGGGTCTAATAAGGATAGATATAATTGGGTAAATGGCGAATAAGAATGAAAAAGTACAGAGTATAAGCACAATGCTTAGGAATAAATAATGACAAATTGGATTTTGCCCAGTCTCTGCAGACTTGGTTAAAAGCTGGCATCCCACACTGAACTCTGAGGGATGACATCTGTCTTTCTTCTCGCCTAACTCGTCTCCGTTCATTGCAAATGTCATAAAGTATCCTCTCACGTCCAGCTGGGGTCTATCAGTACTGCTCATTGAAATCAAGTCGGAACTGTTAAGGAACATTCAAAGAGGGTTAAAGAAACAGAGTAAATTAAGTGCCTAAAAACAAATGTGACACAAATTAGAGTTTGTTTCTTTGACCCGTATCCATTTACGGAATTTACCCCATTAACAGCTGGAAATGTATTTTCACTTTCTTCACCTCTCTAAGAGGAAAGCAAACATATAACATAGCCCCAAAGGAGTAATTAATTAGATCATTTACTGACATGGATTTGAATAGTTTATTTAAATACAATTCTGTTATTTATTTATTTTACAACATTGTGCAGGAGGTTGAAACTCCTGTTCTAATTTGCACTTAGCAAGGATCTCTGAAAAAATATCACAGTGAAGGAAATAAAGAACCGGTGATCAAAGGGCCACACTCAGAAATGCATAAAAGAATTTCACCAGGATGAGTGTTTCACTGATTAAAAAATAAGGGACAGGTTGAATTGGGGGCGGGGGAGATAACAAAACTGCCTGTTTAGTTGGTATTCCCATGGGCATATTTTAACAAATATAATGAGTTCATTGATAAGATGCTGTATAAAAAACTAAAGAAAGAAATAGTAAAAATAAAGGATGCCAGTGTAGGTAAGAAAGGTGTAATGAATATGCAGATTATCGCAACAAAATGAAGACTGCTTTTGAAAACAGTGGAAAATTCATGAACTCAGAAGCAAGTCAAAAAAAAAAAAGATAACATGCAACCTCTCAACTGGTAAAAGTTATAAATTTGTCCCACGGAAATAAAAGGTCCTTCAAGTATATTTTCAAAAGCTAGAAATGAAAGTAGAAAATTAGTTCACCAAAGATGAATATTGAGTCTACTCTGAAATTAAGTAGGGTCTTTTTTTTAAATAATATGATATTAGGATATATATTCATATTCAATATCTTTGGATAAATAAATGGCCCTATAAATGCTTGTGCGTACCATATAAATGTCTTCATTCCATGAACTTTTAGGAAAATCCCTGACTAAACAGCCATATATATGCCTTTATTCCTCCAGCCTATGGGGTTAGAATAACTGTGGTTACTGTAAGTGCAGAACTCAGAAAAATTTCTCCCCAGCACTGTCATCCCATAGAGAGTTTATGGAGATATTGAGATGGCATTTCATAAAGGGAGTGGATAAGAGATATACTCTGAAATTCATAATTTCTAGAGATCTGAGGGGCAGAGAACCTTCCCTTCCCCCCTCTCCCCAAAGCCTCCTGTCTCTTCTTCTGTCCTCCCTCCCACCTCGTTGCCTTGTTGTTCTTTTCTCCCTGCCCCTGTCCCCTCTCCCTCACACCACTGTCTGTCACTCTTCGTGGTGTCGTCCCCGCCGCCCGCAGTCAGAATGGAAGGCCCCGAGGTACCGCTTCTACTTTTTCCCATCCATTTTTCTTCCCTCCTCTTCCTATTTCTCTTTCTTGGACTCAGTTGGAACTAAAAAGTTGTCTGGGATTAGTTTTAAAAATCTAAATGTGACAATTATGTAACCAAAACATTTTCATGACTCTAGGAATCATTTTAAAAGCAGGTGGTCAAACATTCCTTATTTTTTAAGAAAACACACACTGCTAGATGGAAATGCGTGTTTTGTGATCTAGGTGTGGAAGGCGTGGGAGGACCTGAGGTAGAAATTTGCCCTAAGGGGGTTTGCTGACTTCGTTCTGACTCTGTCTTCCTTTTATATTTTAACAACAAAAAGTTAGTGGCTAAATGACTAGTTTAGGCTAGAATAGACTGTATGAGAAACAACTGTATGAGAAACAACAAGAAAACTGTATGAGGCTTTGGTATAATTTGGAAACAACTGGACAGAAAATGACTCCATCAGTAAGTGTCTCAGCTGAGTGTGTGTGCTATAGGACGCTTGGGCTGCTGGGAGCCTGAATCAGTGTCGGTGGGCTTATCTTCACCTGTGGGCCTGTTTTGTTTTGTTTGGACAGAAAACCAAGGGTCATATTTCCCTGGGACTATACATTTACAGAGTTATCGCCTTCATTTTCTTGAGCAAAAGAACCACCAAAGGCAGCTGACCTCTCCCACGGCATGTGGAGAAACTAGTGGTTGAACTGGGACCTGGTTTTGCATTAGGTTCTGCAGGCTAGATCAGTGTGGTTCCAGCACAGCACGCGAAACGCCCTCAACACGGCACACACTTAACCTAACGGTGAACGATGAGGGATCATGGCTCAGGTAATAAACAGTCGTGTCCTGGGGGCATAAGCATCTTCTCCAGTAGAAAGGTGACCACGAAACTATGAAACTGCTGAAGGGAGCTGGTTGTCTCCTCACAGGCTTCCCTGTCACCAGGCCACTGCGTGAACCAGGCAACCTCTCTTGAATGGCTTTCCCCTTCGTCAAAATTTGCCCCTCTTCTCCATCAAAAGTCAGCTGACTTCCTCTTGGGTGGTGACAGCTTTCTAGATTATTTCCATCAGAAATACCCCTTTCCTCTCCCCCCCACCCCCCGCACTAGTTAGCACTTAAAAAAGGCTTTATGTTTCTGTAGCTTTATGTATTTTTTTGAATCCTACTAGGTAATCCCACGGTGTATGTTTATTCAACAAACATTTATGAAATGCTCACCGTATGCCGGGACCTGTTTCTAAGCACTGGGAATACTCAGTGAACACAACAGACAGAAAGTTCTTTCTTCCTGGAACTTATATTTTGAGAAGGGATGTTAGACATTAACTAAAATAAATAAGGGGACCATATGGTATGTTGGAAGGGAATGCATTCTATGAAGAAAATTAAAGCAAGGAAGATCCGGATAGGGGGTTCTCATGGGTGACACGGGTGTAGCTGTGAATAGTGAGGGACGAGTGGGAACTGAGTGAGTTGCTGACAAGCACTCTAGTCCCAGAGACTAGATGGTATGTGGCCCACAGTTAGCATCACTGAATATTTGGTGAATAAATGGTAATCCGTAATATGTATTTGTCTGGTCCTTTCTCTGCCTCAGGACCATTACCTCATGAAAGGGGGGAGGTACTGATTCTGTTCTTACTTCGCATAGTGCGTTTTACAGAACTTGACTGACAGGAAGCACTGGGTAATGGCCAAATGCCTGACCTAAAGATAAAAATAACCAGTAAGGATGGGTAGAAAAACCACACAGGCAGAGTCGTTCCTCACACAGACGCATTTGTAAAAAGTAATTCCATACATTTGTGAACGCGTGTGGGGAGACGGCTAATACTTAGAGGGATTTGGATTTCAAAGGAGTCACCCAGATCACTTTCAAGCTCTCCCTGGGTCAAAATACCTGGTCAGTCAACCATCGTTAGTGGAAGGTACATCGTTGATAAAACAGTTTTTAGACTGATTAAAGGATCCTCATTCCAAAGATCTTTCCTGAACTGCCAGCCTGGCGTATGCCTATGATTGAGAGAAATAAAGGCAGTGCAGGGACTGTTCAACTGTAGAGCAGGACACACATTAAAGCAAGAAGGGTTGTGACTGCACTGGACCTTCCTGGACTGCATTTCATTGTTGTCCTAATGCAGCGCAGAGGGAGGAAACCCAGTTCATCTGGAGCTTGAGTCAAAGGGAGGAACTGTTTACTATAAGGATGAAAACTCCTGCTTTCAGTACAGAGAACTGATTGCTTTACAGGGTTAGTAAGTAGCACTTTTGGAGAGGTAGATAGGTATAAATGCACAACCAGAAAATAAAAGCGAAAGGCTCACCCCAGTTCTCTCACGTAGAGACAGGCTTTTTCTTGCTGGGTTAGTGATAAGAATTTCTATGGATTCCTCATGTGCTTAGCCTCATCTGTGTGTAAAATTCTGCAGCATTCCAAATTATCACCAAGAATCCATCTTCCTGAAGATGAGACACCAAGAGCAATGAGATTGGCGAAACAGGAGACGTTTTGAACGAAATGCATAGTTTAATCACATTCTACTTTCAGAAAACTACTTCATTTAAGTCGGTGCTTGCCTGGGGTAATAATTTATGCTCCACACTTGAGTAATCACCAGGAAGATTGCTCGGAACCCATCCCATCACAAACATAGCCACCAATATTCATGGCCTAAAGTAAACTTCTGAAAACTTGGGATCTACATGATCTCAGCAAAATGCAGACCTCTAGATTTGTTGCCCACACCCCCCTTCAGATAGAATAAGTTCACTTCTCATGCTTTATGTTAACATTTGGAAGTGGTTTGTCTTCTTTTCCCATAATGAACACAATTTAAAAGGTAGTGCTTTTGAACATTTAAAATGCTCGATTTCCTAAGTGTAGTTTGCCTCATGAAAATTGAAACCTACAAACGGACAACAAAAATCACTTATTTCTAAATTTGAATTATTTTTACAAAATCTCCTCAGTCTTGGCTCTCTCCCTGCTAGAATTCATCCAAATGCATAAAACACACGTGGATTTGTGTTTGTTTTCAGCTCTGTTCTTTCAGGCCTAAGGAGGGTCGCCACATATGGGTGTTCAGGTTGTGTACTGAACAAGGGTGCCACATCCAAGGAATCAGAGTGTATGAGTACTGGTGGCAGCTTGTGTGCCCCATGTGCTAATTGTGTATATGAGCAAGGGTGAGCATGGGTGCGGCGGGTATGTTCGTGTCGGCCGCCAGAACAGATGCCTCGTTTGGACTCTGGAAAGCAACAGTAGGCAGAGCAGCCAGGCCTCACGGTATGGTTGTCCAAGTTGCCTAACACAGAATAATGCAAACATCTTTTACTTAAGAAAGGAACATGTTTTTCTCATTCTCACAAAGGTATATATGGACTGGCTGCTGCTCCGGTACAGGTCACGTGCAAGTCACGGAGAGAAATAGAAAGTTTAATGGCTGCCCTTTGTGAATAACATTTTCCCATTGTCCCCAGATTCCTGCCTAGATACTGTCCCTTCCTCCCAGCGTCGTCAGCTTTCTCTTGATTTTTCCTCAGCTAATCTCAACCCCAAGGAGACCTTCCTTTCTTAGCTACCACTAAGATTTACAGAACAGACTGTGTTACTGAATGACCACTGAATCTGGCAGTGTTTCATCAAACAACTAGTCAAACCGCTTATTCGCCCAGAGGCAGCTCTGGACTAACAGAAAGGAGCTTGAATTCGGCTGTGATGCTAGGCTATGATTCACTAAACCTTGCTGAGCTGCCCTGCTTGTGCTGTAATATGAAGGGAAAATAATTGTCTCCCAGGTTTTCAGTTCTGAAAGTCTCAAGTAGTCTTGCTTGACTAGGGGTTGAAGTTGGCTAGTCAGCTCGGTCGGAGTACATTCTAGCAACCCATACGCTTTTGTCCCAGCATCCTCAGAAGCCCAACAGAGTTTTGACAGATGTGGCCCCTCCTCTGACAGGCCTCTAGATTCCCATTTTTACAGTATAATTTTTCTTCACCTAACCTTTAAACTTGCAAGGTTTTAGTTACCTCATCAATCCAGACCAAACTCAGTAGACGTTTCACTAAAAAAAATAGAGACAAAGAATATCACTTTCCTGTTACTGTTCAGCAATTTTCCAAGCCGCCTTGGCCTCCTATTGGGAGACTTCATGCTTGGTTTGTTTATGCTCTCAGATGAATCCGCAGTGTGTTTTGAGGTGTTTATTCCAGTGGTTAAATTTGAAGAGGTGAAGAAAAGTCAAACTCTCCCCAATATTGCCTAGGAGGAGTCTAAAATAATTGGTACACAATGAAAAATGTCTTACGTCTGAGGAAGGAAGAGAAGGTTCCATTTGTTCATAATAGCTGAGTTCTCCAGAATTCTGGGCCAGAGAAACTAAAGGATAAATTTACTTTTCCTCCAAGTGTAAGGGTGCTGCTGTTTTTCTTAGCATGCATAGCATATATACTTTGCAATATGATTGCCCACTTAAATTTTTGTTTCATATTTCTTCATTCCCTTAACCAAACCCCAGACATAATAGTTAAAGTTAGTGGATCACCTTTCTGAAATTAAACATTTTAATTATGATTATTTGATAAGCATTTCAGACATATTTGCTCATATATCACATAAAATCAGAAATAAGTGTGTATATCAATAGCAGTTTAATCCCAAATGGAGGCTTTATTTAAACTATCGAGGACTTGATTACAGAAGCTTCGAGATTAGAAATGAGATTTATGACTGGCTAGAGGGAAATATTTAAATATCTTTGCTAGAGCAAATTGTAGTCATTTTTTAAAAGACTTAAAATATGAGTGAACTGAGAATTTCATCTAAGATATCCTTTACTGAATTACGCTTTTTTGTGTGGTCACCTCTGCAGCTATTTAGAAAACAGCTTGATCAGAAGCAAGGAACATCTATTTTGCATTTTACAGCTAGCAAAGTAAGCCTTTTGTGGAAATATCAGTGCTAAGTAATTTTCTATTTGAAATTCCATATAAAACTGGGGGTAGACTTTTTGCAATGTACTGAGTAAGTTTAGTTTCTAAATATCTTTGTCTCCAAAACAATGCTCATGATTTAACCACGGTGTATTGAATAATACTTCCTGATATAGTTGGACTTGTCTTTCACATTTAAGGGTCTACGTGATCTGGTTCCCACTAACCCTCTCATGGAATTTTCCACAAATCAGGGCTTTGTCCTCAAACCGCCTAGCTTGCTCCTAACTCAGGGTCTTTTAGTACTTGATGTTTCTATTTCCTGGAATTCCTTCTTCCAAAAAGCTATATATCTGGCTCCCTTATTTTATGCAAGTCTCTGTTCAAATATCATACCATCAAAGATCTTTCCCAGTCACCCCAAAACAAAGGAGCACCCCCTAGCCCCAGCATTTCCTATCACCATTTTTCTGCTGTTTTTCATAGCATTTATTGGCATGTGATACATAATTATTTGAATTTTGATGTTGTTTATTGTTCATCTCTCCCCATCTCTCTCCCTCCAACTAGAGCTGAGATTTACCTGTTTTATTTTTGTATTGTTGTTTTTCCTGTATCTGAAAGCATATATTTGTTGAATGAATGAGTTTAATTCAACAACTATTTATTAAGCAATCACTATATATAAGGCGCTGTTAGGTGATTCAAGGGTTATGAAGCTGAGTGTCAGGTTGCCTAGGAGAAAGAACAATAATTTATATACAGAGGAAAATAAGGAAAATACCATAAGAAAGGTCCAAGCAAAGTGCCACGTGCGTCAGAAAAGAGAGAACTTGGATTTAGTTGAGGTTGCCAAACAGGCTAATGGAAGAAGGTAACATTCCCAGAGGGACCATGAGAACGTGGCAGCGGAAGCTTTTGTTGGCTGAGGTAACAAAGGAGGATATTTCAGGGATGAAGAAATTTGAACCCAGACAGAGAGATAGGATGGTTGTCTGTGTCTGGGAAGTAATGTTTGAGCGAGGCCTGGGCTCATGTATAGAGGACAGGATTAGAGAGACAGATGAAAGAGAGATCAGGAACCCATTGCGCAGCACCCTTAGGTCCGCTCAGAATCTGTGAAATTAGGAGGCAGTTGACGGGGGGAGGCCGTGAAGAGTTCTGAGGAGTAACACGATAAAGGCTTGGCTTCAGGAAAATTAACTGCTGCGCTGTAAGCCCTGGATCAGAAGAGCCCAATTAGGAGTCTGTTGCTATTCCTTAGAGCAGAGAGGCTGTGACCTGGAAGGGAGGAGGTGGAAATAATTGCAAGGACTTGACCATGAAAAGTAAGGGAGAGGAGGGAGTGAAGCAGAAATGGATGGCTCTAAGCTTGCGTGATTGGGAGAGTTGTGTTGCCATGATTACTTCCCCGTAAGTAGGATAATACGGTAAAGAGGAAGACCTGATTGGCAGAATGAAATGATAAGCTATGTAGGACATTAAGATTAAGATATCGCCGGGTGGGGGCTTCCCTGGTGGCGCAGTGGTTGGGAGTCCGCCTGCCGATGCAGGGCACACGGGTTCGTGCCCTGGTCCGGGAAGATCCCACATGCCGCGGAGCGGCTGGGCCCGTGAGCCATGGCCGCCGAGCCTGCGCGTCCGGAGCCTGTGCTCCGCTACGGGAGAGGCCACAACAGTGAGAGGCCGGCATACCGCAAAAAAAAAGATATCACCAGGTGGGAGGGAGACGCAAGAGAGAAGGGATATGGGAATATATGTACATGTATAGCTGATTCACTTTGTTATACAGCAGAAACTGACACACCATTGTAAAGCAATTATACTCCAATAAAGATGCTAAAAGAAAAGATATGCTAAAAAAAAAATGAGAGAAGGTTCTAGAGTCATCCTGGCTATAATTTGAGCTAGTTATGCTGCCTTTCAAAAAAAAAAAAAACAACGATATCACCAGGGCATCCAAGCAGTTGAGGCTACCAAGACATTTTGAGATGTGAGACAGGTCCTGAAGAGAGAGGTGGGACACAGAGAAAGGGACTCAGACGTCAAGTGTATGGAGACCGGTGAGGTGGCCTGTGGCTGATACAGCCGAAAACGAGGACGCAGGAGAAGAAGCAAGTAGACTCCAGTAGGGAGGAATGTGTGGAGCAAGGGAGAGAAGAGCTCCAGGGAGGAGACTGGGGTGGGTGGGCCAGGGTGACAGAATCCCAGACAACGTGGCGTACAGAAAGCGCTGGACGGTACAGAGGTTCAGTACTGCGAAAAAGATGAAGGGCAAGAAAAGCATTCCTGATATTATAAGTTTAATTTTATTGGTCACCGCTTGCAGAGCAGTGGTTATCTACAACGGTAGAACAATTAGGGAGGAAATGGCCTAAAGCAAGTGAAAATACAAAATGCAGGTCATTTTTTCAAGAAATGTCATTCTCCAAGGAAAGAGGAAAATAAGATGGCACCAGAATGGTATAAAGATATTTTTGAATAGAAGAGAGAAGTATATCTATTACTAGATGCAAAAGAATCATCAATCTGTTACAAAAAGCCCTTCCATTTGATTTTGCCAACAACCCTGGGAAGGTGGTGGGTCTAGGATTGTATCTGCCTTTGACAGATGAGAACTGTGCAAGGTCACTCACTCATTCATTCATTCAGCCTGCCATGTCCAATGTCACTACATACCCAGCACCATGTTACATGCTGTGGATTCAATGATAAATCAGGTGCATACTATCTCTGCCCTCACTGGTCTTACGTTCTAGGAGAGGCAGATCACACACACACACACACATGCCTCAAACTCATAAACTGTGTCAGTGCTGTGAAGGTAATAAGGGGCTGAGATCAGAGACTGAAAAGGGAAACCTTCTTTAGATCAGGTGTCACTTCTCTGGAAAAGTGACCATTTACATGGAGAACTGAAGGGCAGGAAGGCTCTGGGGTAGGGAAAGTGAGTTGCAAGAGAGAAGACAGTGTAAATAATAGCCTTAAGTGAAGAGATACTAGAAGTTTTAGGAAAGTAAAGGGAAATAAGCCTGACCCTAGTTTAATAAAAAAGCTAGAGGGTAGCGCAAGATAAATTTGGAGAAAGAAACCAATCACTTGGCCTTACTGGGCCGGTAAGTCTTTGGCTTTTATGTTAAGTATAATAGAAAGCCATGAAAGTGTTTTTAAACAGGGTAGTGACATCCAATTTATATTTTAAGAAGACCATTCTTTTGTCTGCTTAAGAACAGGTTGTGGAAAGGAAAAGAGAGGAGGGAGTGTAATGAGAAGAGTTAGGGGGCTCCAGCAGGCATCACTGAGAGGGAGTGGTAAACTGGACTAGGGCAGTGGAGATGGTGAAAAGTGAAATGGCTCAAGATATGCTTTACAAGTAGAATTAACACAAGTTATTGGTCATTTACATACTAGGGAGGGTAAGGAAAGAGGTGAGGTTGATTCCTAAGCTTGAATTACTGGCCAAATGGTGGGTCCACTTACTATGTGTGAGAGGAGGGGAAAGAGGGAGCTATGCAGTACACAATTCCAAAGGGCCATCCGGCAGCCACTTCGGAAGATAGCTGGGAGACTTCTTACAAAACCAAACATACTTTCACTGTACAATCCAGCCATCATGCTCCTTGGAATTTACGCAGTGAGCTGAAAACTATGTCCACACAAAAACTTGCCCACAGATGTTTATAGCAACTTTATTTATAGTTGACAAAACTTGGAAGCAGCCAAGGTGTCCTTTAGTAGATGAATGGATAAATAAACAGTGGTACATCCAGACAATGGAATATTATTCGGCACTAAAAAGAAATGAGCTATAAAGCCATGAAAAGACATGAAGCTATCTTAAATGCATTTTATTAAGTGAAAGAAGCCAATCTGAAAAGGCTACATGCTATATGATTCCAGCTATATGACATTCTGGAGAAAGCAAAACTATAGAGACAGTAAAATAATCGGTAGTTGCTAGGGGTTAGCGGAGAGGGAGGGATGAATGGTTGGAGCACAGCAGATTTTTACAGCAGTGGAAACACTCTGTACAATACTGTAATGGTGGATACGTGTCATTGTACATTTGTCCAGACTTACAGCAGATACAACACCAAGAGTGAACCCTAATGTAAACTGTGGACTTTTGGTGATTATGATGTGTCAATGTAGTTCATCAATTATAGCAAATGTACCAACCACTCTGGTGAGGGATATTGACAATGGCGGGGGGGTGGGGGTGAGGGCGGGGGCGGGGACTATGCACGTATAGGGGCAGAAAGTATATGGGAAATCCCAGTGCCTTCCTGCCTTCCTCTCAATTTTGCTGTGAACCTTAAATTGCTCTAAAACTAAAGTCTATTAAAAAAAAAAAAAAGACCCATTGGGGGAATTCTCTGGTGGTCCAATGGTTAGGGCTTCGCTTTCACGGCAGAAGGCACAGGTTCAATCCCCCGTCGGGGAAATAAGATGTCACAAGCCACGCAGCGCAGCCAAAAAACAAAGACCCATTGGGATGTAAGCTTGTGAAGACTTGAGACATCCAAATGGAGAAAGGCAGTCAGAAAGACAGTGAGACATTTCAGTCTAGAGATCGGAGGAGTAGTGTGGTCTGAGGCTGGGTTGCCATGGACGTTAATGCTAGAGGCCACAGAGAGAGGAAGCTGGGCAGGACCTGAGAGGGAACTGCATTAGGAGGAAAATCACCACAAGGATGACAATACAGATCTCTTGACTCCTTATTCAGGATTCCTTACTCTAAATCCTACCCAGTACTTGCTTCATTCTGCAAATATACTTAGGAACCAAATTGTATGACTAGATCTTTTTTTTTTAATTTATTTATTTAATTTATTTTTTTATACAGCAGGTTCTTATTATCCATTTTATACATATTAGTGTATATATGTCATATTAGTGTATATATGTATTACTGGATCTTAATCTGTGCTCAGAATTCCTGCTGACACCCACTTGAGCTTAGATTGGCAGCTTCCGTTGTATAGTTTGGAATATTAATGGATCGTAGCCTATTGGAAATCACCAACCAAGTGACTACTGCACAGATTGTCATTCTCTCTCTCTCCTGTCTCTCTCGTCGTACCCTCTCTTCCCCCATCCCATCTTACACAGCCTCAGAGTCTCTATTTCCATTCACATACATCATAGAAGTGACATAAAAATGCTATATGAGTGCCTTCAGATTCATCTGAGAGGGAGGCTGTTTGGTTCCCAAGCAAGTTCCCAGAATCTGGCTTTGGAGACCTAGGCAGCCCAAAAGGAACAAATAATCAAGTAAAAGATACTACTTCTGTTGGAATACATTAAAAACTATATAGCTAACATTTTCCTGGATGGATTCGTCATATTCCTAGAACTGGCTCAGGTCTTTGGGGTTTTACTAAATAGGAACGTTTGCCCTACAGATGGGAATGTGTGTTCCCTTTTATGCCAGTAAATTGGACGTCACCTGGGCTGGAAAGCCAAGTGGAGAGGTTCCCTGTCGTCTTGCTGGCACAGTTGTCGGTGTGCATGGAGCTGGCAGAGCTGGCAGAATGCGCTTTAGTTTTCGTTTACGTTCTCACCATTGGGACTATATGTGTTGAAGAAGCACTTTCCATATTGAGGCTCCGTATGAAAGTGTAAAACACCAGCATGTGCAGGAAGTGTGAATATGGGCAGTGATTTTGCTGTTCTTTTTTAAAGATGCTCATGCTACAAAGCAGGCAAGCTAAAAATTGCACCCATTCTGCCTGATTGCTATAGCAGTAAACGCTTAATCTGCTTTGAAGGTGACAGTGAAACTGTAAAATGTAACTTTGAATACCCTTGTGATATTTAGTGTCAGTGAGGATTTTGTCTTGTTTCCCTTTCATAGGTATCTGATGTGCATTAAAGAATTGGACCAGGATTACATTTTATTTGTTTAATTTGTAGTGGAATTGAATTTAAATAAATTGACAGGCTGAATACAAATAATGTACATGTAATTTCTACTCTTTTGGATTGACTATTTTATAGGACTTGTGTTTCCATGACATCAGACTTCATACTAACACACAGCAGACTGTAACTACAGTACAAAATATAGGAATACGCCTATAACAGAAGGAATTTTGACAGAATCCCGAGACTGAGATTGATTTCGCTGAAGGCAGAAACTGTGTCGATACAGAAAATATTATATGTTCTATTAAAAAAACAGCAAAAACTTATTCAATAAAAATCATACATTCCGTTAATGGAGAAAGAAAATACATCCACAAAAGCCGTGCTCCTAAAATGTAACATCTACTCCCCACTTTGAAAGAATGCACACTTGTATTTTAATACTTAACAAGCATGATTAGTGATTACTCAAATTGTGCTTTAATAAAACATTTTATAACTCATTAATATTTTCTTTTAGCTGAAGCAGAGTATTTTGTGCTACATCTTGGCAGATACGAATGCTGCTGTTTCAAGTGCAAGAAGAGTAACCTCCAGAACGTATTATAAATTGGCTGGCCTCGGAATAGTGGGAGATGATTAGATTGTCGAGTTTCCTGCTGAGTGGTACATGCTTGTTTTGTAATACTGTTTTATAAGTCAGAGATTCAAACAGCACGTGTAGGTCCAATTCAATACCTCAGCATTGTTGATCTGCTTTTTATTGATTTTTCATCTGCTCAAATCTAGAGTTCTTGGTAGGTTTCAGGAATGTTGTAGCCAAAGGTTGCAGCGGAGGAGTTTTAATTAGAAATGCATTCTTTTCACTGAAATCTTGTGAGCGTTTTATTGCTTTGGGGTTTGGCTTTACCATATTTACGAAGTGAAGATATTTTCCATTAAGGAAAAAAGTTGTCTTTGTGCAAGGCCAAGTCAGACTCATAAGGGCTTATGGATTTTGTGTCTGAGCATCACTGAAGATGGTGGCGTAGCTTGTATACATTTGTTTCGTGGACAGGTAAACAATCTCATATTAAATATGGAGACATGTTGCCTATAAATTTTGAACCCATTGTTTGCCTGATCAATTTTTCATAGCTTTTCTGTTCTATATTACTAAATAATTACCTTATGACACTTGGAGAGAAAATTGCTAAACATTTTTATGCCATTTGAATTTACCATCTAAAACCCAGTTATATTTCCTTTTTTTCCTTCCTTATCATTGACTCTGTTAATTTTTCTGCAGGATCCATTGAACAGTGTACAGTGACATTGTAAGTGGGTTGTACTTCCTCACATCAGTGCCTTGTTAATGCCATTCATTAATCTAGAACCCTGAGCTCTTACAGAGACAGTTAGATAGTCCACATTACATGGAGTTTTGGGGAAGGGTGACAGCTTACTTACAGCTTCTGCAAGCAGACCTCATTGGCTGTCATGTCATTTTTTTTTTTTTTAACAAGATGTTGGGGATAGGAGTTTATTAATTAATTTATTTATTTTTGCTGTGTTGCATCTTCGTTTCTGTGCGAGGGTTTTCTCTAGTTGTGGCAAGCGGGGGCCACTCTTCATCACGGTGTGCGGGCCTCTCACTATCGCGGCCTCTCTTGTTGCGGAGCACAGGCTCCAGATGCGCAGGCTCAGTAGCTGTGGCTCACAGGCCTAGTTGCTCCATGGCATGTGGCATCCTCCCAGACCAGGGCTCGAACCCGTGTCCCCTGCATTAGCAGGCAGATTCTCAACCACTGCACCACCAGGGAAGCCCCTGTCATGTCATTTTTAATACTGATACAATGGAAGGGCAGGCATGTGAACTTGGAGCCTTTGAAGGCGGGAAGAGAGGCACAGTGGCACACGTGCAAACCGTACACCGTCATTCCATCAGCCTGCACTGTGCTGGAACAAATCGAGTCTTTTTATACTTGTTTACCTCCCTGTTTGCTTTCTGCACCTGGTGGAGAATGAATTCATGTCCAGGTGCAAGCTCCCCTCTAGAGAGCCTCAGATGCTGCTGCCGGTAGCACCACGAGACCTGGCAACCCTAGAGCATTCTTATTCTGGGATACCAGTTAGAGCTGCCCCAAAGTGCTGAACTACCAGTCCACAGAGCATTCGTGTAGCTCATCTGCAGAGCCTGCAGCTCCTCGTCTGTTCTACTTTTCTATCTTTTAACCTCAGCACAGATTTCTCAACCTTGCCATGATTTCAAGTATAAGACACAATCAACTCTACGAGCAAAATATTTGGGGACCTGGTGAAAAGTTATTATGAACAAATCTTCCAAAATTTACGTGAAAATTAGCACATGTTGGACATCTTGAAAGTCAGTCCTCTTGCTGCGTTTATTGTAAGAGATGAATATGTAAAGTTGCTTTTTGCTTGTTGCCTAGTGAAGGATATAGGGAAGAGACAGACTCAGCATTGTATTAGGGCTTAAGGGTAGAGCCAAGGTGTCCAGATCTAAGACTAGGCAGTGCAAGCCCTTCATGAGACAAGACTGTACAAGGTCTCCAGACGGTGTTGTCTGATGGAATTTTCTGGATGATGGAAATGTTCTATTTTGTACAGTCTAAGAAGATAGGCACTAGCCATGCGTGGTTATGGAGCACTAGGAATATGGCCAGTGCAACTGAGGAACTGATTTTTAAATTTTCTTTAATTGTAATTAATTTAAATATCCTATTGTGATTACTGTGTTGGTGCAGCTGTAACATCATAATCGCAAAATTTTTAAAACTTCTTCAAATAAATATCCCAAGTCATTCTGGTTCACCTTTGGAGGACAATCATGATAAACACATTTTTATTAGTAGGAGCAATAATACTTTGTTCTTTACTATAATGCCTTATCCTTCTTAAGCCCCTAAGCATTGCTTGTGGGAGTAAACAGCTGAGCATATTAATTTATAAGACAAAAGAGACAAAAGCACTGTCAGTATTTACATACAACCGTATCTGGCTGAAAAAGTGTGTGTGTGTGTGTGTGTGTGTGTGTGTGTGTGTGTGTTTCATTATCACTGCTGAGATGTGCATATATCCAAATACGTGGTATGTGTAAACCAAACAGCCCAGCTGTTGACCAAAATATTTTTTACCCAGCTTTACTGAAATTATTTAAGCCATGTGCTGTCAGTTGCCAGAGCTACTGGAAATGGGTCAACTTGGCTGAAATTTGAGATTTTCTTGGGGTTATGTCAAGGAGGTCCTATAAGCAAAGTGCTAGGCAAACATTCCAAGATGTTCACAGGCGGGGTGATAATCACACTCACTTAGGGATCTATGCTACTTTCGATACAGACATGTAACCCCATTAACATTAATAGGACTGGGGCTTCCCTGGTGGCACAATGGTTGAGAGTCCACCTGCCGATGCAGGGGACATGGGTTCGTGCCCCGGTCCGGGAAGATCCCACATGCCGCGGAGCGGCTGGACCCGTGAGCCATGGCCGCTGAGCCTGCGCATCCGGAGCCTGTGCTCCGCAACGGGAGAGGCAACAACAGTGAGAGGCCCGCGTACCGCAAAAAAATACAAACAAAAAGAAACAAACATTAATAGGACTCACTCTCACATATCGATGGAGAGTAAATCCCTAATTAGTAGTGAGAACTGTTATCACCCCCACTGTGATAATACCTTTCAAAGATTTTAATGTTACTGTGATAATAGGTGCATCTTTAAATTTTTTTTTTAAACAATGCAAAAGTTGACACACAATCAAACATGAGATTTATATACCTGTGACTGTCACAGGTAAAATGTTTTTACTGATAAGAGCAGGTAGAGGAAGAGTTTCTTCATTTTCTTTACTTAGGGGAACGTGAATGTTTCTCTCACGCAAAGAGGAGAGTGGCTGATTCTTTTTTCTCCCAGCATGGTAATTATTCGAAAGACTTGTAGGAGATTTCAGAGAAGGACTCATGTGAAAGCAGTGGCCTTTCATCCCTTTTAGAATGTAATATGTAAATAGGATATTCATTGGACATGCTTTGGCTCCTCCTGGTAATGGAAGGGACACGGATTGAAGCAGGGAGCTTCCTGTCCACAGCAACGTGTTATTGATGAGCTGGCATTTGCCCTGTGGCCCTCCCAGAGGATTGCTTACATCTATTACTCACACACATCGATTGGTTAATTTGATAATTCTATCACCAATCGCCTGGTGTCTGACCTTTCGCCATGGCAATGATGGCAGGCTCTTCATTTTTACATTGCAGACCAGTTAGATTGACCTTTTTGAGGAGAATGTCAAGGTATCCCTTGATCTTAACCTGTCACTATATTTGTTAGAACCACACTGTCCCTTAACCTTGATTTATGGTGTTTCAGCACTCAGGATATGAATTTTGTTTGTTTTAAAAATCCCTCCTAAGATATGTTGATCTGAGGAGAGGAGCTGTGCAGTGAAAGTTACATCCTTACCGTCTGAGCGCTGCGCTCAGAAATCATCAGAGACTCTGTTTTTCTTTCATTTGACGAGTCAGTTTACACATCCCAGGAAACTTCTCATAATCATTTTGGTGGCAAATTGAAATGCAAGCCCTGTTTTCTGAACTTGCTTTCTTCTCCCCCTCACAAATCGATGAAACTGGTAAAAACCCCTTTAAATGCCTTCTGAAAATCAGGGGAGGGTATTATGGTAACGTTCTGTTTGCACTCGGAGTTTTTCATTCTTCTCCTCAACCTCCTAACTTATACTCTTGCCAGAGGGAAGGAATTGTCTTGTCTATGAGCTATTCCTTGGGGAGTAATACAAGGGCATCACTCTGTGACTCTGAAGCCGTAGATTTGCTCTTCAGTTCAACTACAGGCAGAATGAAATGGGACTTTCTCACCGATCTTTCCGTGTGCGTTGTACACGCACACATGGTGTATATGCAGACACAAGTCCCTCATTCAGCCGTGCTCCGTGTTACCTCAGCCTGCTGTGAGAGGCAAGCAGAGAGATGGTATATAATTAAGGCTCTGTCATTATCTAGCTAAAAATAGAGGGAGGAGCTAGCCCCTTTGCTTCCCTGTGACTAAAAACCAGCCAAACCAATTTCACTAAAATTTAGTAAAATAAAAACTGTGCTCCCAGGATGAGACGTTGCATGCCAAATTTGAGCCTGAAGCGAATTTAAATGGCTGAGTTATAAACCTTTCATAAAGGATGTTTTGTCACTCACTCAAGATAAAAAGGCTCCTTTTTTGAAAAGGAAATTATCTAGGCACATAGTCTTTAGCAGGGATTGTTGCCATTTATTTAAAGAAAACACAATTTTAAATGACTGGGTTTTTGAGGACTGAAAGCAGCAACTGTGTCTGAGCAGTAATTATGTTTCATAATTTTGTTTAGCAAGTATTACATATTATATGAATAGCATCATAGTAAAAATGATTAGCATTCATACTATGCAAAATTCTGCATATTAAGAGCTCCACAGTAGTGTCCTACATACAATACATTGTAATGGCTCCAAATTACATTGTGTCAGGCAGAGCCCTCTGTTCCTATGCGCACCTCCACCCGGAGCCCAGCTCGGGGCCAGAGCTAAGAACAGGCCTCCACTTGACACTAAGCGCCAGGAGAATGGGCACTTCCAAAACAGCCTTAGAGAAACTTCTCAAATTGAAGCAAGGGTTTCATGAATGACGTTTATTTATTTTCATTATTCTGCAAGCCTAGAGAAATGCCTGGTCCTGCTATGCCCATCCGTCAATGTGCATGCGGCGTTGGGGTATGAAATGAGAGCGTAGCCCACGTGGTCCATAAGGACCCCTTGGCGTGATGGAGCTTGTCGGTTGGATGTTTCGGTCTTGTGTTTGGAGCCTCAGGGTCTCAAAACAGTTTTCCAACTTGGGGATCAGGCTGTGAAGCTAGGCTAATGATGTTTCACCTGAGGAGACCCATAGAAGTTGGTAATGGGATTGGGGTCACACCTGTGTACCTGCAGGGACCCTCACTCTGAGGGAGACTTGGACTGAGAGATGCAAAATTCCAAGGGTTACAAACATGCTTATGCAATAAAAGCTATTTTTATCACTGCTACTGTTGTTTAAAAACATGGGTGTGCACTTTTATTTTCATAGTTTGTTTTTGGCAGTAAACAACATTCCTTATAAAGTCAAAAATTTATATGATATATATCATATATATGAATATACCATGTATATGTGGATAGATAGATATAGATAGATGGATATATAGATGAAAGAGGCAGCTGTAATGGGTGAAAGAAATTGTGTAATCACACAGAAAAACATTTCTTTAAGAACACTAACCCTGCAGGAAAAGCTCCGAAACAAGTGACAACCCACATACTGAAAACTTACCTAGAAATGTAACTCCCCGAAAAATATTACCAAAAGGAGCATTGTGTCCAGGTGCGATTCCTTTCCAGAATCTAACCCCAGAGACTTCTAAGACTCTTTTGGTTTGATTCTGTAAAGGGGTCCCCGGGAAAAATAGAAAACGAAATTTGAAAGCTGTTAGTACACTAACTTTCTTTTATAAATGCCTTCCAAATCCTGGAGGGTGAAGTTCAAACTTTAACTGGTTTTCAAAACAAAGAGGGAGAACATAAAACTAGTCTAGACTGGTATTTTCCCACAGCACTTAAAGTTGTAGCTTCATCATCCCACCCCCACCAACTGGAGGAAGAGCCGAGTAGTCTGAGATCACTCACGAGCAACAGTATCGCTTCAGGTCCGGTACATCTTTAGGGACCCCGTGCCTGCCTGCCACACGGAGTTACGTCAGCACATTTTTTTAATCTCAGAGTGCCTCTTGATGAGTTTAAATCTGGCCCTTACCCATGAGGCAGGAGTTTTAACCAATTAAAATAGAGACCACAACTACTGAGACCCGTGCTCCTAGAGCCCGTGCTCCGCAGCAAGAGAAGCCAGCGCAATGAGAAGCCCACGCACCGCAACGAAGAGTAGCCCCCGCTCGCCGCAACTAGAGAAAGCCTGTACACAGCAACAAAGACCCAGCACAGCCAAAAATAAATTTTAAAAAATTCATATGGAATCTCAAGGGACCCTAAAGAGCCAAAACAACCTTGAACTTGAACAAATTTGGAGGACTCACACTTCCTGATTTCAAAATTTACCATAAAGCTACAGTAATCAAATGTGTAGTTCTGGCATAAAGACACATATAGACCAATGGAATAGAATAGAGTGCCCCGAAACAACTCTCACATGGAAGTCAAGTGGATTTTGACAGGAATGCCAAGCTCATTCAATGCGGAAAGACTTCACGCCAGCCACTAAGACTAAAGTCCCGGCAATGCCTATGTGCTACCTTTCCTAAGACACTGACAAATTGGACACGATAAATTTCCTGCTTTTCTCCCTTAAAAAAAAAAAAAAAAAAAAAGAGAGACCTTTTAATCTGTTATTGATAATGCACGTTTGTCCGATATTAGTAATGATATTTGAGGGCCAAACGGTGTCCCACATGCTCAAACATGCTGATCCTTCTGCTGTCTAATGCTCGCTTTCTCATTGCTCTTCATTTCCCACTACTTCCAACAGTTTATCTCTGGCAGCCTTCTCACAGCAAGGCATTGAAAGAAGAATGCCTGTTCTGTGTTTCTTTTTCTCCTTTGCCCATCTCCAGTCTCTGTTCTGCTTCTGTCTTGCAGAGTCTGAACATAAAAGAAGAAAGGAATCGAGGGTTCACCACGTTTCTCTTACATTTTCCCCATTGTTGCTGCCCTCTCTCCCTGAATTCTTGTGAAACAGTAGCTTCAGGGTCATAGTATCACATACGAGACAAAAACAAAAAAGGTCAAAAGTCTTCATGATTATTCTGCAAAGGAAGGGAGTTTGAGGAAGGCACCTAACAATTTGGTGCCCAGCAATCACTGAGCCATACATAACCAATCAAATCCACAGAGTCTGAGTTGGCTCTTTTCTTTCGAAATGCAATTCCACGTAAGGGAGGATTATTTTTAAAATCTAGGAAGTGGGTGGAAGGAAAGGCTTTTAAGAATCCCAAGTACTGGCATTTTTAGTTTGAAGTTTGAGCATCTCTGCACATAAAGCTACGTGAATTTCTCCCTGGGGTATCTTTCAAAGTAGGTTTCTGTGCTCTGAGAAGAAGATGCAGGGATCAAGGAAGACCCTTAGCTTGGTTTTCCACCTCTAATCAGTGCAGCCGGACCATTCGGAGGCTGGCACAGATGAACCGGGTACAGCTTTCACTTAACATGAAGGTGACCCAAACTATCAGAGACAGTGGAAAGTTTTAGTCTTTGGGGCATTTTCTCTGAGCCAAAGTTTTTGTTTTTATTTCCATCAAGAAAAGAGTTACCAGAGTAGAATACACCCTGATTCACAGGAACACTATGGAAACTTCCTTAGGTATGGTTCTTATCTGACATGGTTGTTTGTTATACCAGCTTTTTTCAGTTCCTTATAAGGTGTAACTTTTGGAGACAAAACCACGTGGGACAGGGTAATCACAGCAGAATTTGTCGTTGATGTTGTTTGTAAAGTATGATCTCCAAGTATATTTAAGTGCTAATCTAAACTAGATTTAAATGTAAGCCATGCAAAGGAAAAGGCTAACAGGCCAATGTAAGAGCTAGTGGGCTATCACAGGCCACTGAACCCCCAAGATATGAAGCACACAAATGAAAGTGGTTTGAATTATTTCATAAGATTAGAACATGTTTCCCTGCAAATAGGAATAATTTCGAAGATGAATATTTTAGATTATGTATAGTTTTTTAAATATTTATACTTAAAATGCTGTCTGATTTACATCAAGAGAAATTCTTTTTGTGATTCTAATATTTAGTGTTAGTTAATAGAAGATATCAATATATAATTTTATATCTCCTTAAAAATAGATTCTTACAGAAATAATGTAAATGAAAGGGTCTATGTTAAACATACCCCATATGCCCACCCCCTCTATTAGGGGCTGTTTTAATGAGGATCTTCTTTACATGGAAAAACAGAAAGTAAAGCAGAGTGAATCTGAAGACTGAAGTTAACAATAAAAGGAACAACAGCCCTCATTACAGTGGCAGACTGAAAGGTCAGCAGCTCCGGTAATATGTACTTTGCATAATATGTAAATAACTTGATTTATTGTCTGTGAGGGGCAACAGTATTAAAGGTGAAGTTGAAATCCAAGCCTGTTGTTCTCCTTAAAATGTAGCCTTTTCTTAAAAAGTAATCACACGTCCTACTACATCACTGCCCTTTGCAGCAACAGCAAGAAAAGAACATCTTGCACCCTCCCCGTCACACACACTCTCCTGTTTCCTCCCATCACGATTTTTGAATAGGATCTTTCAGATTTGTATTCCTAGTTTCATATCAGTCTCCTCTCTGGAATCCACGTTCCTTTAGCCTCAGAAAACAGCTCCCAGGTCTAGACTTGCAGGTTCATGACTAGGCTGTTAAGAGTCCTGAGCCATCGCTGAGCCTCGGGTGCAGACGTAGCCCGCAGCAGAGGTGCGCTCTCTCTCTGCAGACCTCCTTCAAGGTATCTGCGTGTGGATTTTTCATCTCTCTGTTGGACTTCCGTGTGCTAGGTGTCCCAGTCTCTAGAATGTGTATGTCACAAATCAAGGAGGTAACCGTACTGGGAACTTTCTCTGGAGCACGTTTCTATATTAAATAATAAGTGAATCATTATTCCAGGAAAGGACCAAGTGAGTAAACCCTCTAATGAGCTGCAGTATCATTTCATCTAATTCATCCAACTGCTCCCACTCTAAAAATTAATTTCAAGTCATGAGGGTACTATAAGAAAATAAAATATTATTTATAGGTTCCCAAATCTATAATAGCATTAAAAATTATCTTTGCACTTATTCTAATATACAACAAGTAGAATAGACTAAAAAGTCTATTAAATAAAAGGCAACTGGCAGCTGGGGGTAGTGGGAATACTGGAGTGATACTCCTCAAAAGACTCCTCAAAAGCATCTCTTTTTTTTTTCTTTTTGCTTTTTATCTATCTAACTCGAATTTAAATGCACGTTCTCCTTTTGTTCTTTTCTTTTTTTTTTTTTTTTGGTAATGTTTTATCTTTCTCCTCTCCTTTTCTTCCTTACCTTTCTCAGTGGAGAAGGTTCTTTAGCTTCTGTTAGCTCCCTGGTGCTCACATCTATGTTTCTAATCATCACCTTCATTGCTGTTAAGACAAGGCCGGGCTCCTGTCTTGCCTCCGTGACGGAGAGCTCTGTTCTGCCCTGACTCCGGCCCCTGCTCAACATAGCTCCGTTCACTTCTGAAGTAGTCTTATTTCATCTTTGGTTTTGAATGTTTTCTTTCTCTGCCCAAAATAAAATGATTGCAAAGCCAAATTCTGTCCTTGTTTTCCAGAGAACTCCCTAAAAATAGGCCCCTTCCCTCCTCCGTATCCCTGCTACCAAGTAGATAGTTTTGTCTCCCTTTCTGAACATTGTCTTCCGTAACCCCTCTCTCTACTGGGGATACCATCTCCAAACCTCTTTCCTTAAATCTTCATAATATCATAGGGTAAATCCTTTTTCTCTTAGCTTCCTTCTTTTTTTCTTTCGATCCTTTCCTAAAAACTTACTGTGAGCAGTCCCACCCATGCCCCCGCCAATAAAATCTTCCTGTGCTTCTTACCCATTTGTCTTCTGTACTATAGGTTGAACCACCAATTTGGGGTCTTGATTGAAGTAAGAACATTTTATCCGTGAATTACGGAAACTTCCAGGGGCCATGAAAGGGTCTGAAGTAAGAACATTTTATCCGGGAATTATGGAAACTTCCAGGGGTCATGAAAGGGTCTAACACACTCCAAATTTAGCTACTCACAAGGCAGCTACATTGCTTATACCCTTTGTCACCATCTTCTTCTTCATGAGCTACGATTCAAGCAATTACTTCACCAGGTAATATGCAGTAAGCTCTCTCAAGATTTATTTTTTCTAAACCTTCCACAGTTATCAGAATATAACCAGGAATACACATAAAATGATGGCAGAGAAAAAAAATGCAAAAACCAGAAGATGTTTCTTCTGTCCCCTTAAAGAGATAATTAAGGCATTGACTGGGCTGTATAACAACATCAACAGTTACCCTAACACCTACTAATGCACACTATGTGATACTATCATATCAGCCACAGATATCATAAATGGCTTTAGTTTCCATGCCAGTTAAGCCACTTACTAACTCAGATATAATATACTTATTCTTGCAATGATGATAATAATGTTCACACCATAGAACTGTTTAAGGGATTAAATATATGGAAAACATATGTAGTTACTCAATAAATGATCAAAAAAGGAAAATAACAGGACCCTAATTAGTAAGATAGAACAGTACCTTTGGATTCCATGCCTCTGATGTGTTTAATGTAACCCATTGACACAGAGCTTCTACAGGCCGTGTTGTGCTATTTCTTACTTCTTTGTATAAGGGGACATGGCAATGGGACAGAGCCTTATGTCCTTATATATAACTGAACTTAATTGAAAATGTGATTCTTGAAAAAAAATGCATGTTCCAAAGAGCCTGATGGGAAATGTGATTTGACACATGGGAAAAATATGACCCCTGCCAGAGAAGATGAATCGAAGGGAAAGCTGAAAGAGGGAATCACTCTCAGTTGAATCTCTTTCCTATCCTGCTTTGTTCATCCTTTTTCTTTACCTTCCATTTTCTCCCTCTAGAGGGAGAATTTATGTTCATGTACAAGTAGACATTTATGACTCAATAAGAAAGGACTAATTTCTCTGCTATAAGCTGGTTGGTAGAAAGGATACCTAAGTATTTTTGCATAAGGTCCCATGCACAACAATCTTGTTTAGATGTTATGTTATCCAGATATTATTCCACGGTTGCAAAAATAAATCTCAGTCCAAACCTATAATTGCTGTTACCTATACCACATAGGGTGTCAAACACTGCTTCCAAACATTTCCATGCAGAAAATATGGAAAAGCTTAGTAGTGTGCTAGTACCTTGGCTCTAATCTTTTTGGGGAGAGAGCTAAGAAGGCTACCATCTTGAGTTCCTCTGTGGACTGACTTATATTGCCAGGGCTTTTTTTTCTTATGTTGTGTGTTATTGTGCCTGGCAGGAGATTTTTATGTTGCATGTGCTTCGAAGACTTCACAACTACCATAGAATGTGTAATGCATTTTCAAAACTACCAACAATAAAAGCTGGCATGAGCTTTAAGAAATGTGATTCCCAAGACTTTTATATTTCTAATCATATGCAGAACAAACTGGTTTACTTAGCTTCCTCGGCATACGGATGGAAATTCTCTAAGAGACCCTATGTAGCATTTTAAATTGGCTGTCCATTTTAAAGGGTAATAGCCCTTTTGCAGTAGAATTAAATGAATTAAATCATTAGACTTAGGATTCTAGGAATTCATGTATTTTTATATTGAGTTGCATCCTGAAGTGCTGATTTAAGCAAGTATTTATTCCACGCCTACTATGAGTTGGCAACTTTTCTGGTCATCAGGGAAATAATGACAGCTCCTGCAGTGGTGGTGCTTACAGTCTTTGGGGGAGTTACTGACAAGTAAATGGGCAACTACAATTAGTATTACAATAGCAGAAGACCAGCGTGTCATGGTGTCCTTTGGGAAGAAACACTCAATAACCCAAACTTGGAAGGAACTGACAAATACAGGGGCAGTTTGGAATTAGGCAGAAATGGTGGTGGGAGAAAATGTTCCAAATGTTCCAAATGAAGGAGAGAACATATGGAAGAATGAGCCAATAATTTGTTTCTCTCCAAAATAAAATATATATATATATAAGACAAATATTTGCTTTCAATATAAATTGGGGAGTTTGGCAAGAATACCAAGTTACTATGCACAAGCAGCTATTCAGGTATCGTCGTCAGAGCAGTCTCAGCACTTTTGATAAAAAACTTATTAATAACAGAAATACAAATTGGCCAGTAAATTATTGACTCTAGAGAATTAATGTATTTTAACATTTAAGACTATAACTTACAATTAAAACTGGTAGCTCAGTATAAATATGATAGCCACGTAGTAGATCCTAAATTGATGGTTGAATATTTAATGGGGAAAAGTGGAGAAAAGTTGTATACTCTCTAAGAACAAAAACCAAGTTTCTTCATTCCAACTTTAGCAATTTCTGTTTTGTTTTGGGTTTTTTGTGTGTGTGTGTGTGGTACGCCGGCCTCTTACTGTTGTGGCTTCTCCCGTTGCGGAGCACAGGCTCCGGACGCGCAGGCTCAGCGGCCATGGCTCACGGGCCCAGCCGCTCCGTGGCATGTGGGATCCTCCCGGACCGTGGCACAAACCCGCGTCCCCTGCATCGGCAGGCGGACTCTCAAGCACTGTGCCACCAGGGAAGCCCGCAATTTCTGTTTTGATACCCTACAGACATGCTCCTCAGAAAATGTTGAAGAAAGCCCACTTGCTAGAAATTCACATGAGGTAAAATAACATATGAGTTATTAAAAGGCCTTTCAGCAGAACTGTGATTAATTTCCATCTCCCTCAGGAGCCCATCTGCACTCCCTTGTCACACAAATGGAGTTTTGGTGGGTGGGTTAAAACTCAGGTACCACAAATTAAATTAAAAATAACTGAGCCATACTCAAATCATGTAGATTTGTCTGGTTTATTTATTTATTTATTCAAAACAGGAAGCAACAGGTATTTCCAAATTAGAAAGTGTATTTTGTACCCCCTTACTGTCAGAGATACACAGGTGAACACAATACACAATGCATTCAAATACCCTGATGTCCAGTGGCCTCCACGATTCTTCACGAGCAACCTCTCCTGTCCATGCCCGGGCTGTCTCTTCGACCTCATTGCCCACCGCTTCTCCCTGTCCACCTTCTCTGGCTCACCGACCTCCTTGCTGGGTGAACACGCCAAGCTCGCCCTTCTTCAGGACTTGTACATTACCTTTCTCTCTGTCAAAGTGCTTCTTCCATGCCCAAATCTACGGGCTCTTTCTTCTTTGAACCCTTTGATCAAATGGCATCTTATAAGAAACCTTCCCGGGGCACCCAGTATAAAGAGCAACCCCACCCTCTTACCCTGCTGCCCTGCCACTTCCTATCTTCCTCCTTACTCTGCTTTACTTTTCACCATTACCCTTATTGCCTGAAATGCTGTACACTTATTTATTGTCTGTCTTTCCTCACTCGATACAAGCTTTGCGAGGGCAGGGGTTTTGCCTGTATTGTTTGTTGCTCTGTCCCCCGATCCTACAACAGAACCTGGCACATTGTAGGTATTCAGTAAATATTTGTTTGTTGAATGAATAAATGCTAATTGCAGAAGCAGGAGATATCTTTCCGTATAAGACTGTGTGTATGTTTGTGGTGTGTGCGTATATACACACGTATGAATAACTTTATGCAGTCTGCAATCCTATACATAAGTGAAAGATACTGTCAAGGTGATTAAATGGAAGGACTAAAAAGAAGACTCCTTCTTTGTATTTTGCAATTAAATGTATGATTATTTAGGGGTTTTTTTGTTTGTTTGTTTGTCTTTACAATACCAAACACTCTCTACTAAATGTTAACAAATAACATGCTCGTTGTAACATTAGAGTCTGAAAATTTTCCATTCCAACTCTCTTCTACTAAATAAAATAAATCTACAGACTTTGTGTTAATACGCTTAAAGGCTATCTTTATGGGCAATATCAGTGTGTGGTGGGCATCCGGAAGCCACAGGCTACGATCCAGTTAACCTTTATCTTATTATTGTAACAAGCATCGAATATTTATTGACTGTCCTATCACAAGGGGAAAAAAACAGATTTAGGTAATTTACTACAGGGTTACTGTGTAGGGAGACAGTTTCTACTCTCTTCCTATACTTGAAGTGGAACCTGCATGTTCTCTATTTCCTTTTACTTTATACCCCAGAAGTTCATATTTCCTGTGTTGCTGACTTTGAAAAGTTCCTCCCGTTCAATTATGAACTTTCCCAAGATCACTGTTGAGCATTTTGAACCTATTAGCTTTTAGAGTCTAATCAGGCGAAAGGAGATCAACAATACAGTCAAATCACAAAATAAATTATTTTGCTCTCTGAGAAATCAAAGAGCCATCTCTCCCTCAGCCCATGAACTGCTGTGGGCCTAATAATGTCCATTAGCGACTGTGATGTTCGTTTTGTGGAATTTGAATAAGTGTGTTGCATTATCACCCATTCCCACACCCAAAAGTGTAAGAATATTTCTCGTGCATTTAGGATGTTAGTCCAAATGGAGAATATAAGTGTGAGGTGCAATGCTTTGGTTACTGGAGAGAAGTTAGTAGGGGAAAAATGTCTTGTCATAGAATTTGCTGCTGTTTTCCTTTACATTTCTAGTAATATCTGTTTGTGACCAAATAGAAAGAAATACCTTAGACTGCCACCTTGTGTGGGACTTAAAAGAACTGGGCATGGGGCTTCCCTGGTGACGCAGTGGTTGAGAGTCCACCTGCCGATGCAGGGGACGCGGGTTCGTGCCCCGGTCCGGGAAGATCCCACATGCCGCGGAGCGGCTGGGCCCGTGAGCCATGGCCGCTGAGCCTGTGCGTCCAGAGCCTGTGCTCTGCGACGGGAGAGGCCACAACAGTGAGAGGCCCGCGTACCACACACACAAAAAAAAAGAACTGGGCATGGAAGGAAGTATAAATAAACCTTGAGCATTTTCTGTCTGTTCATTTCTGCCCAATGGAACCTGCTTAATATCTTTAGTCTTTTTGATCCTAAAGATGGCCACCCCCTCCCCTTATTCTGTTCGCTGAATTGCTCACAGCGTGGTTTCTTCCTAAGGATGGACAGATTATTCTTTTTATTATCTAACCAGTAGTAAGAGTCCTCGTAGTTGTCCATCTTCAAATGGAATTCCAGTTCAACTTTAACCTATTCTTCCCCATTCTGGACTATACTTCAACCACGGAACATGGAATTTCTTTCCAATTTTACAGAGCTGCAGCTCTCCAGTTCTCTTTTGCAAATTTTTCTCATTAACGTTGTCTAGTAAATATCAAGCTTTACTTCAAGATAATATTTCTGTGATTTTGCTATTCTTTTTTGCTTCTAGTTGTGAGTGTAGCTTTTTTTTTTTGGTGCTTTCTCTTTAGTTGTTTGTGTTTTGCATACACACAGGCACACTTTTCTGATTGCGATGCATAATTAGTTGCCATTGTCTGTGTGTGTGTCAGGGTCTCCGTCATTTTAAAGGCTGAACCTCTCTCTCACTGTGCCCCGACCCCCATCAGGACTCTGGGAGGCCGAAGCTGCCACCAAGGGGCTTTTCCATGAGAGCACTCGGCTTGCCATGGAAAAGTTTGCTAACGTTTCATTCAACCCCCTAGTCTCCACAGAGTATAATATTGTCATTGTTCCTCCAGGAAGGAGCAGCCCGCGCTTGGGTTTCCAGGTTTCCCATGTTATGGCAAAACCAGCCGAGAAACCATTCCAGCCAAAGGAGCAGAATAAAATGTACAAGCAGTTTGTTTGGGCAAAGGAGCCAGCTACACACAGTGCTTGCTGTTTAATTCAGAACAAAATCATAGCTGTCCTTATAATTACATGACAAATCATCACTTCCAGATACATTCCCAAGTGCCTGTGGAGGTGAGGCCTGGATTTCCCCCCAGAACTGGAAAGAGTAAAGTCATGGCTGAAAAGGATCGTAGGGTTATACTGAGGAAGGAGAGGTGAGTTTGAGGAGGGCTAGGCAGCTGAAGCCAAGCTGATTCAATGTGCTGTTGTTTTACACCATGTAAATCCAAAAGCCTCCAGAAAGGATCCTTCCCTTTTACTGCAAAGCGCAAATAACTCCGGGGCAACTTCTCACACACACCGACTACAGAACCGACTGGCTGGCTGCCATCCTCCAGTATCCTCAGAGGGATCGGTAAACAGAGAGGCTGCTTAAAGCCACGAATAGGAGGACGATGTAACACTCCTACTGCCCAAGTGAGAGCGGATATGATCTCTTTTAAGGTTCATTTGATTGTTTTCATGACCCACACAATTTCCTAGGCTTCCCTTAACTATGGCTCAGCGGAGAGAAGAAAACGTTCCCTTCTAGATGGGGTCGGAGGACTTGGTGAGCAGGGGGGTCTGAAACCACAGCCATTTTTCTGACGAGGCTGCGTCACTCTCATCCCAGGCCCCGATCCCTTGTCAGGCCAACGGGAGACTTCCCTGCCCTGTGTCTCTGTCACAGTGACCTCTGAGTATGGGTGGGTGGCATCCTGCTCCTGCTGTAAGAGTTATTTTACTGATTGAGAGGGTGGTGGGCTGTTTGTTCTTCCAGGAAAAGTGTGGTTTAGCTCAGTTTAACCTTAAAAGCTTATTTGACCTTATTTTGTAACTGAGACTGTCTTTTGTGTAAGTGGAAGGATTCAGAAGTCTTAAGGGGATGGTGTTATTGGCATTATTATTGTTATTATTGATTCTTGATCATATATTGCCTTGTGCTCTCTGTTGGCAAATCACCTTATGTTATGACTTCTTTGTTTTTATTTGTTACTTTTTAAACTTTTTTTTATTTAATGAAAGTCTTTAAATTCTATAGTGCTTTACTTTCAAAAGTTTCACATGTGTGATTTCATATAATCCCATAATAACCCCCTTTTTTTTTTATCCCCTACCCTTATATTGCCCCTCCCCACTTCCCTCCTGATTTCCCCCAAGAGTATACAAGGGAAGGAAGAGAAGAGAATCTCAGAACTGCAAGGGACTTGGGAAAACATTGGGCTTACTCTTGTCTTTCCTCACTCTTTCCATTATACAAATGAAAAAGCTGAGTGCCCAGGGACCTTACGTAACTTGCCCTGATTCCAACGCGCGTTTGAGGCAGACAGAGCTAAGGCCTGGATCGTCCTTTTAATCCCACTGTCCTCTGCAACTCTCTCTTTCAGTCCCTTTATGTTCAAAATGACTGTATACTTGAGTGCTCAATTGTGGGGTTTTGTGGTCTGGAGGTTTAGACTAGGATGACTGCAGGTGGAGATTCCGCTCAGTCGGGGAGACCTTGAGGAGGCGGGGGGGGATTCATCTGGGCCTCTCCAAATTTACTAGGTACTTGGAAGGAAGGAGTGCCAGTTCACGCCACTGGTCTGCAGCGCACTGGCCAGATCACAGAACCTTTGCTGAGGACCTTCCTTAGCCGTGCCACGAGCACAGGACTACTCTCGGATCCTCAGGGTGCCCTGAGTCAATGAGACAGAGTTAAAGACTGTCTGTCTATGCTTTCGACTTTCGTTAGAGTCTCCTTTGTGACAGATTCATCTGAAAGAGTTGTCGTGATTCTTGAGTCGTCAGTGTACATATATTTTTTAAACGGAAAACATAGCGTCAGATCTAAGGTCTGCTCTCCAGAGCTTTTATAGCCTGAACCTATGTGTGTACACATTTTTCCTTGCCCCTCCCCCAGCACGCCCCAGGATAATAAAAATCAGAAGGGTCTGACAGAGTGAGAGAGCTCTCAGGACATGCTCCTACATAAGCGTTTTGCAATTTCCAGCGTGAGCTGCAGCAGTACAATGGGCTGTGCAGTTGGAAAAGCAGTTTGTTCTCTGCTAATGATGGCTGTGGATTCTGAAATGAAGCACAGCAGGTGGGACAGTGGTACTCAATTTTCAAAATCTGTGCCCTAAAACGTGTTTGCTTACACCTTGTCTCCACCACCCTCGAGGGGCAGCCACATCCATCAGAACCAGACCCCAGGAAAGGAATTCAAGTCTTCTGTTTCTCACTGATGCTTTCACAGGCGCCACTATGATTCAGAGGTTGTCTGGAAAGTTCAGTAGTCAAAAGTTCCCTCCTTCTCCCCAGAGCGACAAATTAAATCACTTCCAGCCCCCGGGGAGGGGTGGGGAGGACTGGCTTCACCCAGGTATCAGCAATAACTTTGAATAGAACATGCGATTCCTGTAGCCATAACTAACAGTATTATGTCATAAGGAATTCATTTTCTCGAAATAATACTTGGGCAAGGTGTTCATGTTCTTGTCTTTCTGAAAGCCGTGAGTGAGAAAAGAGGAATTTGCATTTTCTGCACATTGGGAGATTTTAAGCTTTTGGGGTTTAGTGTGTACAACATCCTTAGATTGACTCTTTATGTAACCTGGGCTTCCTGGGAAATGACCACCAGTCCCCTCTAAGGAGAACATCAATGCATGATGTGGGTTTGTTGGAGAATTAATGAGGTCTTTAGAAAAGTATAAGACAAAAGGTGGCCCTTCAAGCAGTTGATTGACAGTTTGTGTGTCCTTCTTTATCAATACATTCAATACCCTTTTTTTTTTTTCTATTATGTTTTTCAGTGGTCACTTAGCATAGGTAGAGGCTTTGAGCTCTCACCTGAGCCCTTCCTTAGGTGGAGTGTCTCCAGTAATTCTGAGAGGCTTTGTGTTGTTTTGTTTCTCATATCTGTGCTGAGTGTATAGTTCCTTTATTTTGTGAGTGTTGTTTTTCTTCAAGAAGAAAATATTCAGCACAGTGTTTAGGGCCCCGAGTAGGGGGAACCCTCTGAGAGCCGTGTCTCCGAGGGGAGGTGCAGTTGGCACAGTTGTGAATTCAACAGGCTTTACCAAGAAGCATCAGAGTCTTTAAATCCAATGCATTATCTCTCCATGTAATTTAATCACCTGTTATTCTACTGCTCTGTTTGATTTGATTAAAATCTCAGCAACAAATCATTTGTATTACAAATTATACAATTTCCTATTTTTATTTCCATCACTTTTGATCCCTTTCGGCATGTCTCACTGGATAATTCAATTACAAGTTGCTTTAGAAAAATTGCAATTTAATCAATAAGAAGAAGGACACATTTCTAAAGAAGATCAAATGACATAAAATACCATGAAAATCTCTACTTTGAAATGTGTGTTTGGTGACGTTTTGGGCACGATTCTTTGGCACGCTGTTATATCATCTTTGGTGGATAGGTGATGGCCACCAATTCCTTGGGCATTAAAAAAAAAGTGATGGATAAAGACTTGGTTAAAATGAACAGAGTCCTGCTCACCGGTAGCCAGGGAACTCTGCTGAGAACCCCGGAGAGAATAAATGAAGCACCTGGACTTGAAGAAAAGTCGAAGAGATGGAAGCATGCTTTGGTAGCAGGAGTTGAAAAGAACCAATTTTTTGGTCTGTGGTGTGTTTACTGTGCTAGCAAGTGTTTTCTGCTCTTGTCGTATCCTCCTTCAGTGCTCCCAAGCTTTAGCATGCATCAGAATCACCTGGAGGGCTTGTCAAAACCCTCTCACTGGGGCGCACATTCAGAAATTCTGATTCCTGTAGGTCTGGCTTGTGGCTGATCAAACTTCCAGTTTATTCTCAGGCTGCTGGTCCATCCAGCATGAGTTGAGTAGCACCACTCTTTTAGGGATGAATTTTTTTACAGGTCCTCCACCTTTTCTATTACCCTCTCTTGTTACCAATGTGACAGAAAATGCTTCTGTAGTAAGTGAACAACACGAGCGTAATGAAAACCTAGGCCGAACTTTTCATTTTCTGTGTTAACTTGTGCTTCTTTGCCGATACCATGCAAATTTTTAATCTTGGATCCAAGCTGGTTGGCTCCATGAGTTTGTAAATAGTTTTTCACATCCAATGTGTGTGGAGCATCTTTTTTTCCAGGGAGGTCAGTACAGTCTGGAACACAAACGTGCTCTTTTCCTGCTAGCACACAGAAGTGAAGAAATCCTCTCAACGCCCTAGAAAAGTTTTGTAGGGCTCCACAGTGTGCCCCGCTTTGATCTGAAGAGAGATGGAGCTGCCATTCGTCACGTACTTGACTTTAGACAGCTACTTACAGATTTGTCGGATCAAAATATCTTATAAATGACTCAAATGTTATAACAAATGGTTCAAACCTCATGGCACTTGTGGAAAACAATTTAATGGGGTCCCTGAGCAGCTACAGGATAAAGAAATTTGAGTTATGAACTCTACCAGCATTTTGACGTGGGGTTTGCACATTCCAGTGTGTCTCTGTGTGTGCGAAGGAGTATTTCTCTCTCTGTAGGAGGACTGGTTTCTTCTGTGGCAAGGTCAGAAACAAACAGCCTGTATTTTCTATAGCAGGCCAGGAATTTATTTCACATGTACGTGAAACTATTTATGTAGCTATTTAGATATTCTCATAGAATTACAGAGATGGCACTGACCTTAAAGCATGTTGAATTTAGTGTCTTTATTTTCCAGAAGAGAGAAAAAGAATCCAGTCTAGTGCTCTTTACATGACCATATATTTTTTCAAATACCATTTCTAACTTCAGAAGGTTTTGAAAATTAATTTCAAAGTAAGTTCTTATGAAAAGCAAGTTGTTACCTCAGCGTGTTTGTAATTTTGGTGCCGTCTCTCCAGCACAAAGATGTTTTAGCTTCAGTTAAAGGGGTTAGAAAGCCAGTCTCCCTAGCACAACTGCCTTTCCATTGGGTAGGTGGTGGAGCTTTGAAAAGGAGGAATTAGGCCCCATTCAACCACTGGCAGAAGGGTCGGAGGACATCCGGCCATGTAGTGCCTAGACTTAGGTAAATGCACTTGTCATCAGGTTTAACATGAAATTGATAAATCCTTTTTTCATTTCAATCTTCATGAGCTAAGATCATGAGACATTAGGGTTGCTCAGATTCCAGTGAGTACCTGGTGAACACCACACATTGAACTCTCCGAGATACCCTGCTTGCCAACAAGTTAGGGTTCTACTGTAAGGTTTCAAACTAACAACAACAACATAATAATACAAGCTGTGATTTAAGTACTTATGTGCCAGGCACTGTACTCAGCACTTGGTGTGGTCTGTTCTCTTTTAATTGTCACAAATGCCCTATGAGTACAATAGGCGTTGGTACTATAATTATACAATGCCATTAGTGCTATCATTTTCCTCATTCTGCAAATGAAGAACTGCAGCTTAGGGAGGTTGAGTACCTTGCCCAAGTTCACACAGCTAAGTGGTAAGGCCAGGATTAAAAACCAGGTCTCTGCACCACTCCAGTCTGTCCTATTGCCACTGAGCTCTGCTGCTTTCCAAGGGAGTAGGAAGGATTATGTTCTTCTGAATGAAGAGCTGAGTACAGATTGGAGCCGAATGGGCAAGTGGTCCTTTCCTTCTCGTCTCCTAGCATTTGCTGCCAAGTTGACTGACAAAGAAAACGCTCAGATTCTTGATTTTTACTGGACTCGTTATGAAAAATCACACTTTCTTTTTACTAGCCACAGTGAGTGCTCTTTTTTTCCCATGGGGGAAGAAAAGAAGGACTGGGGAGGGGTGGGTGGGTGGAACCAGTTGGAGGAGAAGTCCAGCTTGCCCAGGCTTGCTGAAAAGCATGTGTCCCAGGCAAGAGTAATTAGTTAAGAATTCTTCATTCTAATAAATTCACATCCACAGGGGGGCAGTTTGAGATACGATTAGGTCACGAGTGAAATGAGTTTGGTGGTCTCAGCGTAATCCCTGTTGGACGGTGGTTCACGTACACCACGGCAGCCCAGTTGCGTCGGTGTCTGCATTATTGTCTGCTTCTACTCAGGAGATGCTCAGAATTAAATTAACAAGGGGCTTCAGGTCAGCGGGAAGGTGTACAGAGGTAACCTCCAATGGAAGGGATAGTGCCTTGTCAACGGAGCTGCCTGTGGACAGGGCTGCTTGTCCCTCACCTCTCTGTCTGCAGATCCAACCTCTTGTCCCTCTCAAGCAGATAAACCGTGCACTCTCCGAGTTTCCAGACTCTCTGCCGAGGGAGGTTATCTGAGTCATAAATAAGGGTCGTGCCAGTCGTAACTGCTTCACAATTAGATTGATTTGGATATGCGAACTTTACTGAGAATACTTTGATGCCCAAATTGGTTATGTCCTGTCCCTCAGTGAATATTCTCCCCTGAAAAAGCATAAGTAAATCGATTAGGAAACAAAATCTCCTGAGAAGTTAAAAATAATTGACTTTACCTAATCTCATCAAGAAAGTCCACAAAATTTTGCAAATTAATTTTGGAAATGTAATATGAAATAAAGAAATTATACCATGAAATAAAACTGTCAAAGGATGAAAAAAACTCATTGTACCTTATACTGAGAACTTGGTACTCTATCATGAGAACCTATCAGATTGAACTGATGTACCTGTGATTATTTAATTATATGATTATTATAAAGTACTGGATAAATTACCCATTAAAGTCATTTGTAATCCAATTAAAATCATGACAGTTATAGTTGACTCAATTCAGTTTCCTAAATCATCTGTAAGAAATACTGTAGAATATATTAAGTGCCCAACAGTTATATCCTTTTGCACATTATTTTAGAATTAGAGATATCGGGCTGAATGGGACTTCCTATTTAGTCCAATTCCAATTTATAAAGAGGAAATTGAGGTTCAGGGATCATGACTTACCCAAGATTACACAGAGAATCAGTGACAAAAACCCAGATCCCTTTATTTTTAGTTTAGTTTTGGTTCCATCAGACCAGTTATTGTTGTATTTTTTCAGCCGTAACTTGCATGTTTGTGCACATGTGCACAGACACACACACACACACACACACAGACAAGATGGCTACTGCCATGCCCACCACATACCCCCAGGTTATATCCAGGGCTACATGCAATTCCCAGCACTCTGGCTACAGCTTCATCCCATTCCCTTCAGTCGGGAAAATACATGGAATGAAAATGAATCAGAGTGGCATTATTATAAGAATTATTTTCAATTGGCTAATATGTATACAAACACGAATAAATATATATGCATGTATGTGTATAAAATAATTCCCAGACCTTGGTACTAAAACTCTTATTGATAGCAATCATTAATGAGCCTTCGGTTAGATCAGGGTCGGTAACCTACAGGCCCCACCAGCCAAATCCAGCCTGCCACTTGTTTTTGAAAATAGTTTGTTGGAATGCAGCCACACCCATGCATGTGAGTATTTTGCATGCTGCTTTTGTGCCGCAATAGTAGAGTTGAGTAGCCGAACAGATAATATAAAACACGGAGCCTGAAATGTTTATTCTCTGGCCCTTTACAGAGTTTGCTGATCCCTGCATTAGACCATTCTTCCAACTCAAGGAAAATACTGGCATATTTTTTGCTTTGTTTCCTTGTTCTTAACCACTCAACTGCACTGGACACCATTGCCTATAAACCCATCTTCTAGAAACTTTTCCAGGATTCATTGCTCTTCATGGATTGCCTCCTGTCCTTCTTAATACTTTTACTCTACATTTTTTTCTGTTTTTAAACAACTTTGTACTTTATTTAAATGCCCCCAAATATTGGTATAGCACACTAAGAATGTTCTCATTTAGTAACTGGCATAGATGCATAACTGTGTGCTAACTGCAAAGAAAGCTGCATAATAATAGTAACTTTAACACTTTTTATGAGGCATGATAAAGTACACACACATGCACACTGAATTCCACATAGCACCTCTGCTGGGTCTGCTAAGTAGGTATTTATCAAGCCCATTTTACAGATGAGAAAACTGAGGTCAAGTACCATTATCCAAGATTACACAGCTCATCATGGCAAGCAGCAGCAAAGTTGGGATTTGACACAGTCTATCATCTTCCAGAGCCTGTGTTTTTAACGTTCTTCAGGTACTATGCTTAATATCATAAAGTGACATTGATATTGAGAGAATTAGAAAATCTTTCAGTTAAATAGTCCCTCTTTCCTTTCAAGGGGGGAGGGAAGATTCAAAGGAGCTTTGGGATTTAAAAAGGAGAGATGCATCCTTTACTTGATCCGCTTTCATTTTGCCATCAGAATGAAAATACTGATACTGAACGCAAGGTATCCTGTATCCTCTCGGTCTTCCCAATGAAACTACATACTGTGGAATAGCTTGTAGCCACTGGCTTCTTTCTCCCAGTGGAAGAAAATATGACTAAGCATAGAGACTGGAGCTCCGGAGCCAGATTACCGAGATTCAGATCCCAGCTGTACCACTTACTAGCTGCATGTCCCTGGGCAAGGGATAAAACCTCTCTGAGCCTCAATTTCCATTGTTTTAAAGTGGGGCTAAAGTGGCACCTCGTAGAGTTGTTGTGTTTATTCAATAGGTATACATGCAAAGCCCTTAGAATCCATCTTGGGATATAGTGAGCCCTTAATGATATTAATTAAAAATTGTGATGGTGGGTGTGATGATGAATAAATTAAGAATGCTTCTGAAGAATTACTATAGATATATCTTACTAATTTCCTCCTCCCCTAGCTTTTGAGGCTTCTTCAGCATAAAGAGGCCATAAGTATACTGGGGGGAAAAATTCTTCATTTTCTCAACTTACCCCTCTGCATTCTGTATCCAGGCCTTGGTCTCCCAGCATGGAATTGTTTAGTTTACCATCTACCAGGGTAGACTATACTGAATAGAAAAGAAGTAGTGAATAAACATTAAACACTTCTGACACTGTTGGTGGAGGAAATGCTGTGGCTTCTTGGATTAGGTATCCCTTGTTGACTTCCTGTGCTCACTGAAAACCCCCATTGGTTTGGGGAGAGTAAACACGAACGTGTTAATGTTTATGATATTGGCCAACTCATAAATCAGGTAATTATATTTTGCTTATCTTAATTGGATTTCTGATGAGTTCTTCCCTACTCATCCTAAAGCAGAGGTCAACAACCTCTAGCAAACAGGCTCAATTCAATTCCCAGAGATTCCCTCAAGTCTGTTTCCAATTCACCAAAAGACTATTGAAATGACAGTTGTAAATTACATTTGCACAGTGCTTCACAGTTTACAACATGGCTTTCATGTGAATTATGTTGTTAGACCCTTACAATATCCCGCAGCTATGGAAGCTCAGATTTGGAGGGAACTGCCTGTCCAGGGGGCTGTGGGCAAGGCTGCCCATGGATATCTTGCTGTTTTGTGCCTCAGGACCCTTGCTTATGCTGTTCTTTCTTCCTGAATTGCCTTTCTGCCTCCCCCTGCTTCCTTACCTGTAAACCTTCTCCTTCAAGGTTCAACTCAGACATTATTTCAGTTAGGAAAGCTTTCCTGACAGCCTCTGAATCCTGCCCTGTTAACTCATCACCGCTTCTTTTGCTTTGATCATGCCCCCACGGCACCTAAGGCTCAAGTCCTTCACCACATTTCCACGTTGAATCACTCTTATGTCTTCATATGTTTTCCCAAATAGCTCCCACCCCCAGGCCTTACTGTGAGCACCTGTTACACAAAGAACCTGCTTATTTTTCATTGACTTTTTCATTCCCAGCACATAACACAGCACCTGGCATACAGTAGGTGCTGAGTAAATGTGTAAGTTATGGAACGTATCTGATTCCAAATTCTGGGCTGTCCCCAGCACACTATCCCCCGAGGCAATATATAGGTACCCCCCCGCCGCCCCCCCCCCCCCCGCCTGCCTCAGGCAGCTGTTGAACATACACCGTGGGCCAGAGACTGTAAAGTGAAACCAGGTGAAACAATTCCTGACTGATGGTAAAAGATGATATCACTCACTTGGGGAGTCATAAATGAAATGGCTAAGACCGCTTTCATGAAATGATATATTAAGTCCCAATTAAGTTCCCCATATATTCAGTATACACATGGTAAGAGGATGCAGGCAGCTCAATCAACCAAGGAGTCTTGCTGTGATGGGAGGTTTCCCATTGGGCAGCTCATAAATTGATGCAGAGGCCCTGGAGGTAAACAGTCAGAAGGAAGGTAAATCGTGGGGGAATGGAATTAAGTTCATCCCGTTGGGTAGCAACTGTAAGGAGGATTTTCAATTTCAGGGTGAATAATTGAATTTGATATTAGAATTGGGGTGCTTATATAAGTGTGCCTCGAGATAACCCTGGAACCTGACCTGCTGAGCCCTCATCGTTCCATTCCTTTGAGATCAAGCAAGACTCCAAGTCCAAGAATGACAAGCAGAGAGCTCTGTGGACCCTGTCACAGCACCTCATCACTCAGCAGCACATCGCTTTTCCTTTTCCACTCACACCCATAAGGTGTATACAGATGTCAAGGAATTTTGGCTGTCGTCATGCCTTTGCTAAAAAGGGAATTTCCTCTACCTGAAGTAAATTCTCCTTCCTCCACGCTTTTCATCTCTCTAGCTAACTCCCGCCCATTCCTCAAGGCAATTCTCTGACCAGCCTCACCCCAACAGAGTTGGCGTGCTTTGAATTCACTCTCCCTTGGTGCTAATTTCCCTTTTGATCCTTCTCATCAGACATCTCAACCTCAGTCTCCCAGTCTGCCATCTCAGATCTCTCAGGCCTTCTCTGAGCTTTATTTGCTCTTTTTTTCTTCTCCTCCTGCTCTCCAGCTCCCCTCGTCTCTTTCCTGGGTCTCAGCCATGCCTACGTACTTATTACCTAAGCCTCTGCTGCCTACCTGCCAGAGGTCCCGCAAGTAATCCCAGGTCCTGCCAGCTTCCCCAGGCTGCGCCCATGGAGCAGAATGGACGAGTGGAGCTGGCATAGGATTTGAAGGCAGAGCCATCTGGGCTCTAATTCAGGCTTTACCACTTACTGGGGATGTAACACAGGACTACTGAACTCTCCAAACCTCAGCGAGCTCATGGAAAATGGAAATAAGGGTATAAACACATACTTTGTAAGGTTGGTGGTAGATTAAGTGAGATGTAAGGTACTTGAAACATGAGTACCTGAAAAATGGTAGCTTGGATTGAGATGCTCCCATACCTTATCTTCCTTGCAGGTGTAATACGTATCCATGTTCCTAAAATCACTACCTTTAGCAAACTATACATTTTTAAATAACTAACACCCACACATTTGTATTCGATCCAAATAATGCCAGTGTCCCCCCTTGCAGTGACCCAAAGTGACCCCACCAAGCTTAACAGGTACCTTCTTGGGATATTCGTTTATAAATGAGGATCCATTCTCACTTCCAACTCAGGGTCTCTACCATCCCCTGATCACATCGAAACTCGGGGAGCAGAGAAGTGGTGGAGCCACATTGAGGTCTGAGGACTCACCAGCAGCCTGTTGTCTCTCCTTCTGGAATCTTTCCCCTCATTCTGATTGAATTAGTTGGTTTGACCTACTGAACCCGGAAGGGTTCAGGTATCGTTGCTTTATTCCGTCTTCAGCTTGCAGAAAAACTGGAGGAGGTTGGATCAGGGTTGAAACTCACAGCTACCACTACGGTAAAAAGGTCGCCTACCCTTGCCCTCAAGAATGAGTGAGTGTTTCTCCTGTTTATATAGTTTCTGTGCCTCAGAGGGGGCTGCATTTCAGTGGTGGATAAGGTGACCCTTATATATTGTTTATGCCAAGAAAGCACTTTGAGATGAAATGTGGTCCATTAATCTCAGATGTTGTGCGTGCCTCTTTGCTGTCTGAATTTGGAGGTTTTGTTTAATCTGCGGAAGGAGGTTTGTTTTGTTTTTATAAATCTGTGATGAAGTTAAGAGGAATTCCTCATTTACTGTGATTTATCTGTGGGAAGAAAGAAAGTGAAACTGGAAATGTTTATCCTTAGGAGATTTGTGTAAAGTTCTGTGTGATGATGTCGTTGAGAAAGATGAGGAAGCGATAAGTGCCCTTTGAATTTGTGAATTGAACCAAGTTTCAGTTATGACAACAGTTAAACACAGTGATTTTTCTGTATTTTTCAGCAATAAAAACAGCACAATTATTTCTTTTGCAGTGCCCAGTAATCGCTCAAAATTTATCCATTTTCACTTAATGCCTCCAGAATGGGCAAGGAGAGTTACACACAGCCTGCGACGTGCAATGAAACGGGCAGCGTCCATGCAGCTATGGAGTGGGAGGCAGTGCGAGGGCCCTGCTGGGGAGGGGACCTAGCCCCACCGTACACGGGAATCAATAAGCCAACGCTGAGTGCCGCTAGATAGTCATTTACCCTTGACAAAACAAGCAATGATAATTGGACGATAATGTGGTAATTTACCTTTATACATTTTATCCTTGTTTGATTTTTAGAGGTTATTGTTGTATCTGGTAAATTTTAGGGTAGAATCCCAGCTTTTTCCTGTGCAAGGCCAAAATTGTCAGAAGCCTCTCCTTTTGCCTGCTTCTTCCTTCAAATGACAGGATCTTAGGAATTAGCACTTGCATTCTGTTTGTTTCTGATAAGTCAGACTGTAGTTTTCCAGGTGCTTTTCTATTCTAGGGAGATCTGTGGGGCACTTAACCTACATTAGACCTAAGAGGTCCGAGGGTTCTTCAGAAGACAAAGAATTTCTAGATACCTTCCTTGAGGATGTGTCAAGGGCAATACAGAAAAAAGAATGATGTCTCCTTTAACAGCTTGATAAGTATCTCAGGATATTCTGCAGGAATCAGTTCTGCTTCTGCAAAGTCCTGTATTCCCATTCAGCATGGTGTGGCTGAATACGTGTGCTACACGTGACCATGGTGAAGACTTATCTTTGCCCTGAGGGCTGAGCGCTGTAACACCCGCTCAAGCGATGGGCTTGATAGAAGTGATGATTTGGAGAGATGATCTGCTTAAAAAAAAAAAAAAAAGGCACATTAGAAATGTATAAGAATTAAAAAATGCGGCTCTCTGTTTATCTGGGTTCTCTAAGTTCCAAAGGCATTTCTGTTGGTGGCGTCAAAATCTCCTTGTAAAAGTAAAGTAAATCATTCTTGTATTGACCGTTTTTTCCGTGTTGTTCTATTGAGACATCTTCCCAACTGAGTTTCTTATTGAATTGTATTTCTATAAGGGTATTGTAGGTTAGCAGCACATTTTTATGGTACACAAAAGATGTGCCTTCTGAATTTCCAATGCCTTGCATATTGTTCCCCGCAGAAGAAACATCTCAGAAATGCTAAATAAATCAAAACAGAAACATTTGGCTCTCCACTTGCGGCTGCTGCTTTTTTTTCCCCTCTCAGTTTACATTGGCTGGAATATCCATTACGATCCATCTTACCTATTTGATTAATTTGTAATAAATTCGGCCCTTTGGAAATCTCTTGCTGCGTTTCTAGCCGGGTTACTCTTGTAGAGGGTTTATTTAATATGTGTCTCTGTGTACCTATATGAATGAAAATGTAATATGGTTTAGAAGCCTTTAAAAACATACACGCGCCTAGTGTTTGCTCTGAATTAAGTGCTCGTATTTGACATAGCCTTGTGGTAAAAATCCATAAGCGAATGGGCAGACAAAATTAGTTAGAGGAGGATTTCTTCAGAAACTGATGTGACACGTGATATCATTTCAGGAGATGAAATATCATCATATTTCAGATGACCAGGAAATGTAATTATAAATGCTGGCATGGAATCCTTATTTCTTGTCTTTGTTTAAATTTTTTTTCTTCTTCTTCTGATGGCCTGTGTTATTTGAAGCACCGTAGACACAATGCAGGGTTCACCTTCAATCTGATGCAGTCATGTAGTTGCATCCCTGTGGGTGAGAAATGTTCTTCTCCAAATAACTGTAGCAGCATGGCAGGAATGGTTTGATACAACCTTCTCTGTATTGTAGGAAGATAATAAAAACGCCTTTACTCTTAACTATCACCATGGACTGAGGAGGGTGTAACAAATTCATCTTCTGCTCTTGGAAGTAAGATCAGGGTAGGAAATGGTATCCCCCATTTTCCAGACAAAGACATTTAGGCTCAGAAAAGCACATTTAAAAAATATGTTAATTGTCTTTTATAGCAAAACTGAGGGAAAACAGGATACTAGCCATCTTTTAACAGTATGTATCCCATCCTACCTCTTTGCTTATATTTATCACCACTGTGTACGTTAGGAAAGCCACGGAAAATGATTTTCCCGCATGTGTGTTTTGTGCTTGCTGAAATCAACAGTGAATGAATGGTGCTTGCTGTGTGGGAGAAATGAAACAGAGGGTAATTGGTACATACTGCTTATCGCTTATCTGAATGCTTTATATCCATATGTAATGTGAAAATATCTAGTAATTGTGTTTACTAATTATGTCTGATATGTCTTCCTTAACTTTGCTACTTTCTTAGAATGTCTATAAAGGCATGAACCATGTGGCAATTCAATTCCACCCATATTCTCAGCTACACTGCATTCTCAGTGTTCTAAGCTAGTTAAAGACCCTGCCCTCAGAGTTATTTATAATCCAGTAGGAGAGATAAGACAAATACAACAAAGAGTAAGTCAAGACCAACTAAAATATGTACGGATCCTGTGTTTTAGTGATTCAGAGGAGGAAGGAGATTCCTGTGCAAACTCAGAAATGCTTCATGAATGGATCTAGATGGACTGGTTTAATTATGATAGCCACAGTGGGGAAGGAAGAGTAAAAGAGAAAACAGCATGACTCATGGCATGGGGACTAAAAATCTTGGGGGAAGTTATAGAAAATAGAAAGTAATTTAACTTAAATCTGGTATTATATTCCTGGAGGGAAAGAGGAAATCTTGGAGATTATAAAAGGATCCTGGCCACAGAGAGACCAGTGAATTAACCTCTTGCTACAGAGAAATCAGATCAGTGCCTGCTGTTCCACGATGGGTCTGCCTTTTGGGGCTGGGGCCACAACAGACCTGTACTGTGAAGCAAGAGAAAGAAATGTCATGCAGGACCTTGAATGCCAGGGTAATGAATGTTATTATGTCCCCACAAAACAGATCCTAGTACTAGGCCCATGATAGCCAATAATGACTATAACTGTCTTTAATCAAATACCTCCTCTGATTCAGACAGAATACTGGGAACTTTATGTTATCTTCTCACATTTTTTTTTTCCTTCTTACCTATTAGTTCTTAGGTTAAATGTCAGTTCCTCTGAAACGGCTCATCCTTCCATACCACTGAAGCTGCCACCCTCTCCAAGACACCCTTACTGTCTACAGTTGCACCCTATCCTTTTCCTCTATAACACTTAACATAAGTTTTAATTGCGTATGTATTTGATTGTGAATGTGTTTTTCTGTCTCCTTTTCCTGAACTCCATGAGGGCAGGAACCAGATCTGTTTTGGTCACCACCCTATCCCAGGACCTATATCAAGTCCCTCTATATAGTAGGCACTCAAGAATTGGTTACATGTTAATAGTCACAGCAACCTAATAAAGTAGGTACTGTGATCTCCATTAAAAAAAGAAAGAAAGAAAGAAAAGATAAAAGAAAAAGAAAGAAAGAAAAGAAACTGACATCCAAAGAATTCCTTGCCTCAATTAATCAGTAACTGGCAGAACCTATATTCAAACCCAGTCTGCATGACTCCAAGTTCATGGTTCTATCCTTGATGTACCATGGTTCCTCTTTTATTAATAGGATGATGAAATCCATATGAGTTTCATAGGGCTGTCTTTAAAAAATACCGCATACTGGGTGGCTTAAATGACAGAAATTTATTGTCTCAGTTCTGGAGAGAGATTGTACCTTCTCTCTAGAGCCTAGAGATCTAGTTTTGGCAGTTTGAGATCAAGGCTTTGGCAGGGTTTGGTTCCTCCCAGGGGATGTGAGGAAGAGTCCGTTCACAGCCTCTCTTAGCTTCTGGTGGTTTGCGGCAATCTTGGGCATTCCTTTGCTTCCAGATGCATCAGTCCAATTTCTGCCTTCAGTTCACATGGTATTCTCCCTGTGTGATCTGCCTGTGTCCCAATTTCCCCTTTTTATGGGGACACCAGTCATACTGGATTATGGCTCAACCTAATAACTTCATCTTAACTTGATCATCTACAACAACTCTATTTCCAGATAAAGTTATATTCCTAGGTGATAGTGGTTACGACTTGAATATATGAATTTGAGGGGGATACAGTTCAACCTATAGCAGTCTCTGTTTATCTAATGACTGATTACTCTCAAAAAGATATAATTGCTTTTGCCTTAAATATACTACTATTCATAATGCAGAAAAAAGTTCTGAAAAGAAGGGTTCAATATCCTAGTTTTGTCCTTACATTAAAGTTTGAGCCATTCAGTCAGCTTTTATAAAAATTATGAGAATCTCAAAGATTATGTGATCAGGAGCTCAGAACATGGATGTTTTATAATTTTGCAGCTTAGCACGGAAACAGTTATGCAAGTAACTATGATATTTGGAATCAGCATGCCATATCATGATTGCTAGGCTACATTTATATCTTGAAGATTTACATAAAGAGTAGTTCTTAGTAAGCATTAAGAATTCTCAGTAATAATACCCCTGCAATCAGAAGGTAGAAGTTTAGTTTGTATCCATTTAGTTCCTGTCTCCTAGTGGGTCAGAGCACAGTGCTAAACTCTATAGAGAAGGTACAATTTGAGATTCATTTCTTTCTGTGAATTGTGTTCTGTATTTTTGAGTCATCCAAAGAATTTACCCTGTCACACTTGTGACCTTCTGAAGTCTAGGGACAGGCAGCTGTCCGTCTTCATCCAGAGGGGAGGAGCTTCAAGTATTCAAGTCATAGGGCATATAAAGCCCATTTATGAAGGAAGGTTGTTTCTAAAAATCTCTAACCAAATTATTGACCCCTAATACATAAACATGCCTAGGTTTTTAATGTAATATTGGAGTTGGGGGTGAGATTCAGGAGCCTAGAATCATCTGTTGTGTTTTTTTTTTAAGCTACCAGACCAAGATAACTAATAGTGAGAGGGAGAAATGAGACATTACAAAAGAGGAAATGGGGAAATAAACCATGACAAAAAGAAATGAGAAGAGACAAAGATGAAATGGAGAGACGGGCAGCTTGGGGAAAATAAAGGGAGAAACACAAGGTGAAATGAAAAAAAATCCGAAAAGATTGAAAAGGATTAAAATAATCATTGATGAATGACATAGTTTGACATAGTTTTCCAAGTTGTTTCCCTACCAACAATCCAGCTTTAGAACTCACCTGGGAGAGCTGGAATGCATGTTTCCTTACTCACGGCTTTTTATAACTATTGGATACAAATTATTTCCTTTCACTTGTACTTTAACTAGAGTTGAAGTTTCTGATGGTCTTGGGCAGGAATTTATCAGCAGATAAAACTCACAATATGCCAAAGTCATTTATATAGTTAAAAAGAAAACCCTATGAAATTTTCCTCTTTCCTTTTTCCTGCAAGATATTTTTTATGTCACATAGACTCTGCAATCTTTTTTTTAAAAAGGAAAAACTAACTTATTGGGCAGATTTCTGAAAGTGATTGAAATAGGGCCTGGCTATAACTGCAGTACAGTTAGAGCAGCCCTTGTAAAAGGCATTTTAGTATGTGTCCTGAGCTCTTCCAAGCTGATCCCATAAAATAATGAAGGAAACCATTGGTGAATTAAACAGCTTGTTAGTCATGGTGGGGGGATCAGTGAATAGGGTTCTCCTGGGGTTCAATATACAAAGAGATGGCAATGAGATCAGGAGAAAAAAATCAAACTAGCGGTTACTGAATATATATTAAGGCATCCTGCAAAGGCAATACAGGAAAAGCTTCATTTCAGAGTCTCAGTAATTTAGTTTCTCTCACCTAAGGGATCCAGGTCAGAATTTAGTTTTGGCAGAGCAAGACAAATTGTTCGGGATGAAGAGAAGTAACCGAGGTGGTACGTCATAAAGGCAAGACAATGGGAGCCTAGATGGGTTCCCCAGCCCTTCAGTCCTCATTGTGTCAACGAAGTTGCTCATTTGACACAAACTAATGTTTGTTCATTTTTGTTATGAAAGCACGGTCCTTCCAGACCTTCCACTCGTCCAATGACTGTTGAGCACCTACCATATACAGTAAAGACTGCAAAAGGAGAAATACATAGATGCCATAGTTGCCCTTAGGAAACTGATAGAGCCCCCATTCCTTAAATTCCGATGCTCAGTGTCGCAGCGCCTTTTTGATTATATGCAGAAATAAGGATGAAGCTTCTTGACCACCTCAGTGGGCTGCCAGATGTTAGACAGCATTCCCTCTTCCCCATTCATGACTTTACTCTCCTTTATCCACTCCCTGGCCTTCCCCGTAGCTGAGGTATATACTAAGGGCATGAGTCATTTTCAGGGGTTATATTCCCCTGAGTGGGCGAGCTGTGGAAATGACCTCTTTTCAAGCCCTGACCTGGCACCTGCCACCATGTACCTTGTGACATCAGTCAGAGCAAGAGCCCACACCCAGGCTTATTATCACAGGAGAAATTGCTGTCTGGTGCAGCTGTGTGATTTGCACGTAGATGCCCCATTTCTGTCTAGCAGGTCCCTATAACAAGATAAGTCAAGATGTCATCTTTCTCTCAGAAATGTGGTCATTTTATTCAGAGTTATCATCGATTTCCTCTGGAAAAAGTACCATTTCTCTCTGCATATGAGTTGACGTGCACATCCACAAACACACACTAACTGTGAGTTACTGAAAACTGGAAAGATTTGAATGAGTGTGTTGAGATAATAAATGCATGGTCACTCCTCCTGTGAAAATCAGGATTTATGTATGAAAGAGAGAGAATGGATCCACAGAATTCTGTCTTCCCGTACACTTATTGACTGCTTTCCAAAAATCAGGTAGAGAGAACCAAGGAGAACTTGTATTTGGAATACGGGGATTGTATTTCCTAGCTGGGCAAGTATTTGGTGATTCCTTTTAAATATTGCTGGGTTTTAAGGGACTGCATGCAGATGGCTGGGTCCTGATCTGCCTGCCAGAGGGTGGCAAAAAAGCAGGGGCTATAGCTCCTTCAACAGAAACCACAAGGAATCTAGGAAACTTCATCCTTCCTAAATATTAGGAAAACCAACTTCCTGGCCCTAAAATCTGCCACACCTTTTCATTAGTAAACAGTTTCTTTTTTTCGATCCCCAAGTTGTCTTCAGTTGGATTTTCTTCCCTTCAAGGAAATATGAGAAGCCTCATGCTATGTTCTGGGAATAAAAAGAAGAACAAGACACCACTCCTGCCTTAAGGGCACTCACGGTCTTATGGGAAATATAGAAACATTCATAAATAATTATGCAGAGGTTGACAAATGCAACAATAGACTGTGATCCAGTGGGGACATAACAGAGAGGAGGGGGTAGTAGACCTAATATGTCTGCAAGTTTGAAGGATGCCAAGTGGACAAAGCTCCTTTTTCTAAGTAAGCCCTCTGAGAAATGTCATGCTTCTGTCAGCAGGTATGCATCTGAGCCAAGCCTCTTCCTAGTGGCTGCTGGACCAGGCTGTGGGAAAGTTGCATTTACTCAGTGGACCAGCAAGGGAGGTAGTAGATGACAACAGCTGTGTGTCCTATAGCAGTTTAATGAACAGCTATCATAGATCCCATGCGGCGATTGATGTCTTTGGAAAACTGGTCCAGATTCTAAACTTTCTGACACAGCAATGACAACAACTGATAATTGTTGAGTGCCGTGTGCCTTACTGAATAGTGGCCACATGTCACATCATTGAATTGTCACAACAGCCTGGTAGGGGTACTAAAGAATCTGAGGATCAGAGTAGCTAAATTTTTCTTTTAGTTTTTCCAACGTCACAGAGCTGAAAGGAGGTATCCTACATTCAGACCCAGAGCTGTCTGACTTTAGATTTCTTGCTCTACCCCGTTTCCCCACATCTCCACCTAAAACAGCACAGCCACACAGGGTGAATTATGAATACTTTAGTATTTAAGTTAGAGTTTTTGGAATGATGTATGACTTTGAAGGTCCTTCAATGGCCATGGTGCATCCCCCTTTGCTCCAGTCACTATGGTGTTGTGATTATCATCTGCTGGTGTTAAGAAAAGTATACTTTTCTCATGGTAGCTTAGTTTACTAAAGGTGCTTTGAGTGTCATAACATTTTCTCAACTTCCTTTATCTTCCCCAAGGAAGGAAGAAGGCCAGAGATGCCTTAAGGGTACTAAAACTAGCCTATATTTATTGAGAACATGCCTCAGGGGTATTTTAGACAAAATAAGCTTGTATTAGTGGATTTTTCATGAGCAGAATCTAGGTTAAGAAGCTTTGCAGGCTAGTCTGTATAGACTGATATTAACTATTCCATTAAGTAGGGCAGACTGAATTACTATTTCAGAATTTGATGATGGATGAAGAAGCAATGCAAAGGTGACACTGTCCTCCGTTTGTGGTGGTGACATTATCAATTCCTTTACCTTTGTGATATGAAAGTCATGGGCATCCTAAATAGGAGAAAGATTTTTTTTTTTTTCTGTGTGTATGTGTGTTGTTGTTTTCTTCCTCTAAGAAAGTTGGCTATGGATGAAATCCAAAGAAAGCTGTCATCAAAACTGAACTCTAAGCTAAGACCAGTGACCGCAGTGAACACCCTCAGAAGACTGGTTCTAGAACAGAAAACAAAGACCATGTCAGCTCTGTGAAGTTTCAGCTGCTGAACAAGAGACAGAGAACACAACCATTACAATAGAGTATAAAATACTATTCCATTGTCTTAGGAATCACCAAGCGGCAGCATGTTCTCTTAACATATTTTACTAATATGAAAGTTGTGACTGAAAGTTCAAAAGCTATGTGTTGAAGAACAGATTACAGGGATGCGCCAGGCATCTGTCCCATTCGGTGAACAGGCCTTGGAACAGATGTCTCGAATTTCTTCAAATCCAGAACATGCTGTCCAATTTTTTTAGTGGTAAACATACTTTTTTTTTCTTTTTGTCACCGCTCACCAAAGTATTATACTTAATGCATAAAATATGTAAATTCTTAAAGCATTATTTTGCTCTTTAGTGAGTTTAGATATTACAAAACGGTTTAATTATAAAAACAGACAGACCTAGTCCTGGGACCTGTGCAGCTAGAAATAAATGTGCAATCAAAACTGCAATTACCTGCAGAATTTAGTGTAAACAGATCAGCAATCACATAACAAACACAGGCTAGTTTGCATTCTGATATGAATACAGTTAGATCCAAAGCAATTTTCCTTTATTTATCTTAGCTGCTCAGCATAAATAAAGCAAGGGCATTGAAGCAATTAGCATAATTAGAGTATCGTGGTCAGGCCCTGTGTGATTTCAGGAGACGTTTCACTTTAGAATTCTTTTTCCCATACAAGAGTTTCCCTGAGCCACTAAAATATCGCTTTGGGCATTTTTGTATTTCAAATTTGCAAGTTGTCAGTTTGAAAAACCCTTGACACATGGATGTGAAAGCATCTCGGAGACAGCCACAGAAGGTATACCCTCCGCTTTTCATTACTAAGAAGCTGGGGAATTTCCTTTTTCAGCTTTCTCCTACTTGACGTTTAACCCTAGAAATGTCAGTCTTAATTATTTCCATTGCCTTCAGATTGGGTCCAAGGGTTAAAGACAACTTGTTCCAAAAAAAAAAAAAATAGGGAATGGGAGTGTGGGGGTAAAAGAGGTTATATCATGGCAGTAACTGAGCTGTTACTGACAGAGCAAAGACTCTGCAACCAGCTAGCTACCGGTGATCTGATGTTCAGTAGCTCCAAATAAGGTGGCTGTCAGGGTGGGGTGAGGGGCTGCCCGTGGTTTCCTGGCAGGATGCTCCAAAAGCATGGGAAATATTCTCTGCATAGAAAAGTGGTGACTCGAACTAGTAGATGATGATAAAATTGGTTCAGAAAAGGGTGTTTTTTGTTTTGTTTTTAAATTTTTTATTATTCTTTCACACATGTGAAGGCATTTGAGAAAGACTGCCTTTTAGTTGGAAGGAAGAAGGGGCTGGCCTTGGACCATTCTGTATGTAGGAGAACTCATTCCACCCAGTAGAAGGCTGTTTGAATCTTAAAAACTTTCATTCTTTTTCTTTTAATTAAAAAAAATACAGTAAAACTGAATTTTTTTGTGTGTATTTCTATGAATTTTGACAGGTTGAAATTTATATAACCATCACCACAAAAAATGCCCTCATGCCATCCCTTTTTATCAGACTCTTCCCTTACTTCAAACTCTGGCAATCACTGATTTGTTCTCCGTCACTATATTTCTGTCTCTGTGACAATGTAATATAAATGGAATCATACAGTCCGTAACCTTTTGAGACTGGCTTCTTTCACACAGCATAATGTACTTGATATTCATATCAGCAAGTCATTCTTTTTATTGCTAAGTAGATTCCGTTGTATAGTTGTACCACAGTTTATTTATCCATCGCCCATTGAAGGACATCGATTCTATTTTTTGGCATTGATAAATAGAGTTGCTATGAACATGCAGGCACAGGATTTTGTATGAACATAGATTTTCATTTCTCTAGGGTAAATACATAGGAGTTGGATTTCACGGTCATATGGTAAGCACGTATTTAACTTTCTAAGAAACTGCCGAACTGTTTCCCAGAGTGGCAGTACCATTTTGCATTTCCACCAACAGTGTATGTAGCCCGACATCTTTGCCAGCACTTGGGATTGTCAGTAATTTTTTTTTTAATTTAGCCACTTCTAATAGATATGTAGTGGTATCTCATCATGGTTTTAATTTGCATTTTGCTGATGGGTAGTGACCCTTGGCTGTGTTTATTTGCTATGTGTATGTCCTCTTGAGTGAAGTATTGGCTGCGCCGGTCTCTTGCCTGTTTTAACTGAGCTGTTTGTCGTGTTCTCAGTCTTAATTTATCTTTGCAAGTGTTAGAAAATCTCAGCTGTGTATCCAGTTCTCAGTGAGTTTTGTTAAGGCAGGCCCATTCAGAGACTCAGCTATGGCCAATACAAATCATGACTAAAATTCAACTCAGATAAAAATTCCAGGCTAAAAGGACGAATAAAAAAGAAAATCACTGTAGAAAAAGTCAACTCCATTGTTGAATTTCCAATCTTTTGATCTTTTAAAAAGTTTATTTCCTTTTTTAGAGAAAACCTCTGGCCCAGTCTCAATTCCTTTTTTCTTTGGTGTCTCTCTGGCCTCCATTCCAGCTGTAGCCAACTTTTCTATTAACTGCAGGTTGAACGTCCTTTGCCTTCCAGAAAAATGTACAATGTCTTTCAGGTTCTGTCAGAGCTGCTGTGATATGAGTTTGAGGAAGCGTCAGTGAATAGGAGACGAAGCAAATTCTTGGGATGGGGCAGAATGTGCTGGGTGATTTTCCTAGGTCATTTCACTTAATCCTGTGAAGAGGGGTGTTGACTCTGTTCTATAAATTTAAAAAAAACCCAAATTCGGAGGAAAAAAGGACTTGCCCAAGCTTATAAGGTTCATAAGCGGCTGAACCCAGACCTTGAACCCAGGCCTCTCTGATTCTAGAGGTTCTCTCTTTCTATGCAACTTCTAAGTAACGAGCAATCTAAAGTAAATAAAGTAATTTCATAGAAGCTGTTCGTCCCTACTATCGTCAGCCCTGGGAATAATATACAAAAGTAGGTATTATTTTGTCCCTTCCCTTTGAAAAATTCTTTTGCTGTAGTGTAGCAAGCCTTTCCTTCCTAAAAACAGTTGTAAACTAAGATCTACTCACTCTGTCTTAGGACAAGAAGTAGCATTCCCCTAAGTTGGCTCCCAAATTTTGTTGGTCCATAGTCCTTGAAACCCATGCTTACGCTTTAAAGTAGACTTTAAAAATAATATTGAGCTATTTAAAAAATCAGATTGTACAAAGGGTATGTTTTCTTGTAAAACCTCAGAAATGCATTAAACAGTGTTTCTTAAGTCTTTAATTCAAAAGGTAAAGAACTAAGCATAATAAACATAACTGTAAACATAAGAATGAACAGAAGAAAACATTTTTATTTTCTCATGGTGGAGAAGGGCTTCCTAAGGAAAGAAACCCAGGAATCATAAAAGACTGCAGAAGTGATTACTTTAAAAATGTGAATTACATATAATGAAAGATACGACAAATAACGTTAAAAGACAAACTAGAGGCTCATAGAAAATATTTACAACACATAAAACAAAGGATAAATATCCAAACTATATAAAGAGGTCCAACAGTTTCATGCAGAAGACCAACATTCCATTAGAACACAGTCAAAGGATGTGAATGAGAATGTCACCAAATAAATATAGATGACCAACTGGTACAAAAAAATAAACATTTTGCCTCTGAGATTGTCTAAGATTGAAAACACTGATGATATCAAATATTGGTGGAAATGTGGGGAAAGTGACACTCGCATTTACTACTGATGAGACTGCATAGTTCTAATACCTTGTTGTAAACAATTTGGCAAAAAAGGCAATTCGGCAGCATCTATTAGAATTGACCAAGTAATTCCATTTTTAAGAATATTACATCGTAGAAATCTTAAAGGGAATCCATTACGGTATTGCATATAATTGTCCCCTACAGTATTTCAAAACCACCTTCAAATGGGGGAATGGTTAGATGTATCATAGTACACTATACTATTTAGAAAAAAGAGTGATAAACCTAATATGTGCTGACCTGAAAAGATGGCCAAGACATATTGTTAGATTCAAAAGCAAATTACAGAATTTTACATATATGTGCACATATATATGCTATATATGTGTATATGTGTACACATATATGCACATAATATGTGTGTGTGTATATGTGTGTGTATATATATATCTCATATCCTACTGTCTCAGTAAGATTAAAGTTCATTAAGAGTGCGAAAATACTGGTTCTCATTTTTCTCTTAAATTATTCTGTTTTGGCCCTCAGTGGGACTTCATGCGGAACTTTTTAAACCACTACTTATCGATGAAGTAAAGAGACGATCTCTTTGTTTTGCCCCGTATAATAATGTATATTATTCTTTTAAACAGTTATACTTTTTACCTTCATGTTACCAAATCTATTCAGTCAGCTGGATACTATGACAAGAACATTTGTTTATTTCATTCCATTCAGTGTCATAATCTAATATAAAATCTTCAGGGAGAAGTAATGGCCTGCCTGTTAACTATTATTGACCAGTATAACCAAATGAATAAGAACACTTGCAAATCTCTGCTGTGTGTGGTACTTACTGTTTCACAAAGCAGTAGAAAATACTCCATATATCAGTACTTCTTCTATATACAGACCATGGCCTGCTGGAATCATCAGCCAAAGTGACCACTAGAGAAATAATTAACACTAACTCCAGAACGGGCCTGATTTGTATACTGTCCTGGAGCCCATCCGGAAAATGATAAACAGTATATTTCTTTATGTTGGGAGTCAGACTTTTGTGGCCAATCCCTTTAATAACACAACCACTAGGAGCTGGGTATTGTAGAAACGTGTAAAGAGGTCAGGAGTGTGACTACAATGCAATTTTGAGTGGACACGTATTTCCAAGCCGTGGCTTACCCATCGCTTTTCAGGTAAGACATCCACAAGGGAAAATAATGAGAAAGCGTTTGCTGCCTCTTGGATATGTAGAGTTGAAATCTTCTGTAAGTGCTTTCTTTGTAAACCTCCATGGGGTGATTTAATCTCTTTCTCCTAGGAACCTAGTACACTTTTCTTTCTTTCTGAAAATAAACAAATGAGTAAAAAGTGTCCAGAATTTCAACCGTGACCACACTCTAAGGATTTTGTGGGTGCCTGACTGTAAACTCTGGGTTGCTCCACTCTCGGAGCAAAGACTCCCACAGGCGTGGTGGGCATAGGATCCTTGCCATACTGCTGCCTCTCGGCACGGTCACTGCAGCTCTGAGGAAGTCATCTTGCCAGGACAGATACTGTGGCTTTTTCAGAGCCACAGGACAGAACGCTTGTCATAAGATGAAGGTATTAGCAAGGAGTAGTAGCAATAGAATTTGCTGTTCTTCTCAGAGAATTCAATCAAGGATGTTGAAAAGAGCTAACATCAAGTCAGTAAAACATTATTCCATATGCTCTGTCTTCATGAAAATAGAACATTTAAGCCTTTTTGGTATAGCAAACAAAATCAAGTGAAATATTTACTCAGATTCTATTATGGGAACTATGTGTGTGCAGATAGATAGATAGATAGATAGATAGATAGATAGATAGATAGATAGATAGAAAGAAATGAAAATTAGCACTTACTGACAGAAATCTGGATGAGGACCTTGCCATGATTTTGAAATCGCCCTTCTCACTGTCATTCTAGTGCAGTGTCCTTAGACATATGCCTCTCTAGACGGGCTCAAAGTTTATTTGACTAAAGATTAGTATGCAGTTTAGTGTTATAAGAGGCAGTACAAGGAACACTTGAGTGTGACTGCTATTAGGAGAGGCACAGAGGATACAAATCAGGCAAACCTTTTGGTTGAATAACTTCTCTATCAGTCTAGAGAGCAGAATAACTTGGAACGCGTCTTATTAAACTGTGCATGTATAGACTTAAGTTTCATGAAAAAAAAAAAAGCGGCTATTTCTGTCTGGTTCATCCCTATCTTCAGTACCTAACACCTAGGTCAGTTAAGCAGCATAGTAGTTGCTTAATAAATACTTAGTGAATTAATCAATTAATTAACATGTCCACCATAACATTAATAGAACTTATCTCTGGATTACAGGTGATTTGTAGTCCCTAATTTTTCTGATTTGCACACTCTAATTTTTCTATAATGAAGACGAATTACTGTTAACATTGAAAAAATAGCGCGTTTTGCCATTATTGAAAGGTCCCTGGAACCACTTAAGTTTGTCTACTTATGATTAGCTCTATTAATAATAAATATGCTGTCTTTCATTCACAAAAATCTGCTTCTTCAGGGCATACAGTGTGGGATTATTTTCACTGATCCACCTACACTCCCCTGCCCTGTTCCCCTGTGACTGAGAGTATGTGTTTATAGGCCAATTGCCAGGGTTAGGAACACTCTCTTCGGCTACAGAACAGAGTAAAAGTGCTCACCTGAGGCCTCAGGTTCCTGACCTTGACTCCGTTACACAAATTCTTGAGGCAGCTGAGTTAACTCCCGCTCATGCTACTGAGTTTGTCATTAGACCTGAGGTGAGCAGAATGTGGCCACCTTCGGCTCTCTGCTCCAGGTCCACGGCGATTCTGGAACATTGAGAGAGGTTTGGTTCATAAACATGTAACGCAAGTGTAATGATACATCTCTGTTGAGGTTTTAATAATATTAAATGTCTATTTGTAAGTTTTTTAAATCTTCAGGCATAGGCTCAACACAACTACAATTATTATTTATTAAAAACTTTTGTTTAAAATATTATTAAAATATCTTTACTTTCTATACCGAATAGGGCAATAACCACATAGAGTAGAGGAATGGAGTCATAACTTATGAGTGCATAGAGTGCTAGGTTGTATTTTTTCCCAATGAAATGCGGAGATACAGAAATATGATCACGATTTGTGTTATAACATTGGAGTCAGAACTAATGCCAAGTCACAACTAATGCCACGTCTCACCGTGACGCATGGGCTTTAGCTATGCATTTCCCATCCGCACTAACGGGAGATTCAAGGCTAAGCACCAAAGATAAAACTGAGACTATAGTGTAAGCTTTGGATGTTGTCTGTTTGGAAACTGGTTCTCATTGTTATTTTATGTGCTGTGTTTTGCTTTGGGGGTTCCTGCTGTTACAGTTTTAAAATTCTACTTTCAGATAGGGTAAAAGATAAGATTTCATAATAAGTAAAAGATGTAGCCTAATTTTTTCTGTCTTTGCCAATAAAATGAAATAGTGGTTTCGAATTCCAACTGAAAGATAAAGCCAAAGGTCTTCGGTTAAGATATCGGGTGTGTGTTACTCACACAATGTCTAGAAAATTCAGTTACCCGTCTATTTGAAAAAGAAATTGGTGGACGTTTTCCTGACTGTCTATCCAATTACCAGTCTATTTTTTCCTCAGCTATTTTCATACATCAATGGTACCGCTATATTATGAAAAACAACGAAAGCCCTAGAACTATTTCATATGGTCATAATGAGCATGAATTGGAAATTAGGATATATGACAGGAATAGTGAGTAAATATAATGGTGCATATCTTCCCCCTCCACATACACAGTGTTTCTGTACTCCTGGAAGGAACATTTAATCTTCTGTGGCTAAAATAAATGAAATTTATTTCTGCTGCTTGCTGAAGATCAATAAATGAGTAGATTTTGCCTGCTTTAATACTTCTGTTCTTTGTTTAATCATTTGTGTATTTAACTGATGGCAGCTGCCCTAATTTAGGGCACATTAGAACGTGCCAGCCACTTCACTTTTGAGGATAAAAATTAAACAGATCGGTGTTTCACTTTGACATGCTCAAACAGAAGTTCCTAGGGTGTATTATTGTTACTAATAAGGTGGTAAATAGAGGTTTCAACGCAGGCATAAACGTTTAACTGGCCGGTTGTTTGAGAGCATGGCTAGTTCATAGATGAATGGGCATTAATTGGAATTGTAGCTTCCTTAGCCTCTTTGAATATTAAATCTATATGCCAGTAAGACCGTCAATCTTATTTTAAAGTCTCCCTTTGGGAGAGCATCACGGGTGGTGATGGTGATGCTAAATGAGCAACGTAAGTTGAGAGAGAGAAGCATAAAGGAACATCCAAGCCTGATCCCATCTATGGGCGCTATGCTTCTCAGTCAGATGGAGTAATTGATGAAGTTACTAACTCCTCAGTCAATTATACCCTGTCCCAGAACTCCACTGTGAAGCCACTGCTGTCCAGAGAGGAGAGACCCACTTGACATTGGACAGGAAGTGTGGTGACCTCATGAGTGAATCAAGACACCCATGCCAAGGGGAGCACTCTTAGGAGGGAACGCTAGGTGTGCAAAGGCTATGGCACACAGAGCACTGCTAGCCCTGGGGGTCCGAGTTAGCAGCTGGAGTCGATCTGGCCCGTTAGCCTCAGCCAGGTGGATGACAAAGCTTTCAGCTTCCCTTGGTTGCGACGAACGTCAGGTGGTGGTGGCGAGGACCCTCAGCCTGTCGGGCTGGTTTTCACTTGAACACCAGGAAATGCATGGATGGGTCTTTTTTTTTTTTTTTTGTCATTGTGGACAATCAAAAAAGAAAATCTTCTGTATTTATGTATTGTCATGGGTGCTACCTGGTTGGCCCCATCCTATCCAGTGCTTCCTAAGGACCTGAGATATTAGGCCCAAGAGAAGGTTATAGCCCCCAGATCCAAAAGGACCAGATGGTTAAAGGCCACACACAGACAATAACACCAGCAAACAGGTAAGATAAAACCAAAAGGATCTCGAGAACCTCACTTTGCTCAGAGGTGTATGGCTCGAGTCAGGCCTCCTTCTCCCTGCTAGGTTGTGCTGTTAGCCTAGGAGGGTCCAAACCAGAACATAGTATAAAGCTCCAACGTCCGTGCATTCAGCATTTTACGAATCTCTTTGGAATGCAAGAGTAAATAATTCCTTAAACGGTTTGGCTCTTGCAGTAGTCAGTCTTGGACAGCTGTCAACAGGAAACCCTAAGTCATCTAGTATCAAAATCTGCTGTCACAGAGGGACCTGTCACCTAAACCCTTGACATAGGACCTATGAGAATTAATTTTACTTCTGTTATTAGAAAGCACTGACAAGTATTTGGAAAAGATGGGGACACCTAGGAGAGTGGAACCCCATTTCTCCTAAATACTGCCTTAGATTATTTGCTTACTTGATAAAATAAGACAGTTTTTCTGAAGAAACATCCATTGCAAAATCATCCCCTTATAATGCATACTTAAGACAGTTTAGTACTACCAGCCATAATAATTGTGAGAAATTATATTTTTTCTCTTGAAAAACTCATTGAGCTTTACCCATCCCAACGCTCTGTAATTTTTAAATCTGGCATATGTATCCGTATAATTTCTGTGACAAAGCATTTGTGATTGTATCTTCCTTTTGAGTTATTTACAGTTTTCCTTATGCAGGCAACCTCTCAAGCATCATCTAGCTGACTCTTATTCTTTGCGTATCCTGCGGAGGGAGGGGAGGCAATGAAGCACATGTGCTCTAGGGGAGACATGGGTGAAGGAAGAGATTGTTCAGGGATAGAAAACTTCCCTGTCCCCGGGCCATCGCTGGCTTCCTTGTGCAGATTCCCACCACTGCTCTGCGCATTGGCTGACCTAGCCAGAAACAGAGGTCCCAACCCTGCTGCCCTGTCGAATCCACTTTTCACTGAAGGAAGAGGATGTTTGGAACCATAGTGGGGGAAGTGGAGGGCAAGGATCAAGGGCAAGATTTTTTTTTTTTTTTTTTTTTTTTTGCGTTACGCGGGCCTCTCACTGTTGTGGCCTCTCCCGCTGCGGAGCACAGGCTCCAGACGCGCAGGCTCAGCGGCCGTGGCTCACAGGCCCAGCCGCTCCACGGCATGTGGTATCTTCCCGGATCGGGGCTCGAACCCGCGTCCCCTGCATCGGCAGGCGGACTCTCAACCACTGCGCCACCAGGGAAGCCCAAGGGGCAAGATTTTTTTGATCACCACAGAATTTGGAGAGACAGGAACCTGAACTCTTGAGAGGGAGGTGATATGGTCTCCAAGAAGGCAATTAAGTACACAAGGAGCGTGGGAATTGTGGGAATTAGGGATCAAAACTGTAAGGCGAACAGGTTGAGTGGTCTCAGACAAGTTACATTCCACCCTAGTGCCTCATTTTCCTTCTCTCAAGCAGAGGCAGTGTTAGAGTTAATTAATTTGGCAGGGTGCTCTGAGATCCACCCATGAGAGACTCGAGCAGTGTACATGGAGGTTTTGTGTTGCTGTCATTCTTGTTTCTAGAAAAAAGAAAGCTTCCTCACTGTTTACCAAGTCCCTCAAACCCCCGTGCCTCGAAATATGAAAGAAATCAAAGTAACCTCTTGGCTTTATCAGCTGAGTATTTACACGCACTTCATTCAAACCTTGCCTCAGCCTTCTCTCTGGGCACAAATACTGCATTTTTCTGTCATTAACATTCTCTGTGGGCCTGAGTTTCCAGTGATCTTATTCTAACCTTATTGTTATTTCTGAATATTATGCAGGGCTGATAATGTCATTGTCTTGGCGTTTGTCTTTCTTTGGTTGGTTGTTTTTTAGGAAGTTCTTCATGCCTGGTCATAATGCTTCTCGTAGCAATTCCCCTGAAGTTTCAAAAAGTCCCCTCAAATTTGACCTTTCGACACAGAAAGTCTACTGCTTCTGAGACTGCTTACCAACGTAGCCTGGCTCTGCCCTCACCGCTTTACAATTTCTTTCCTTCTTTTCGGCAGAACAAAAATGTCCAAGTTCTGTATGTTTGCTTATAAATACATGACTCAGCTGTGTTCCCATCCTTTGTGTCAACAGGAAAATTCCCTTGTTCTATGTTTAGCTTGAATAATTACCAAACTGTTTGGGATTAGAATGTGAGGATGTGACCTCACAGCAATTTTTTCATTTCCTTTCTCTGTCTTTAATACATTTCAGAAACTGAAAATACCAAATCTGTTTTTTTTTTGATGCTTATCAGTAATGGAAACATTGCAAAACAATCAGCCCAATACCTATGCTTTGTTCATTTATTGCCTTCTCTGAAGATAAATTGACTGTACTCAACTCTCTTCAGCATTTTTCTTCACCTAGATATTATTGCCTTGTGCAGCCACCCCAAGGTGACTGTTATCACTTAATTAAATCCTTGCACGCTGGGAAGAAAAAACAACATTGTTCCTTCATAACCCCAAGGAGCCTATTTTTAAGGCACTAAGGCTTTTCCCTGTTTTATTAACTTATTCCTGGCTACAACAAGACATACTTTTGTTGATGAGCAAAAGGTTGTATTAGCTTTTTATTTTCTGGGTAAACTTATCTATTCTCTGGGAAGAGAAAAAAAAAGAACGGACATTGCCAGAGAAGAGAAAAAAATGGGGTCTCTTCACCCTCCCTGATTCTAGTAAAGGTCTCTGTAAACACGGAGCTAGAAACTAGAAGCAGGGGGATTCGGGGAAGGGAATGAGAAAATAAAATGTAAACATAAAATGGGAACAAGACGAAAAGTAAAATGACGTGTCTGTCTCCTGGGGGAGCGTGCAGGCTAGAGGACACCACTGTCAAGCTAAGGAAGCCAGGCGTGCAAGTTACATGGCTTTTTTTTTTTTTTTAATAGAGAAGATCTACTGATACTTCTCTTTGTTGCTGCCTAGAGTAGCATCTCTTTATTAACCTCTAGCTTAATGTGTTTATTTTTTTCCTACTCAGGATTCCTTCTTTACCTTATGGTATTGGTCACCCATTATCAACCAGTTCTATACTCACTTATGTTTCCAGGCATCAAAGAAATACCACTGGGGTATGTTTAGAAGTGCGTGCAAGAGTGTGTGTGCACACACGCATGTTAGCAATAGGGATGCACAACCTGTAACCAGCAGTTCTAAGTGCAGCACTTGATATCAAAAAGTTCACTTGCTGCAAAGGAGTTATTTGTTGATGCATAGTAAATGAAGTACCTTTTAGTTTGTTTCTAGTCTATTAAATCATGGGCCAGAAAATGGGTTTCTCACTTCTAAAATTTGGACCCAAAGAAGCATATGTGTTTATTCATGATGCTAAATCATTTTACCACACGCTGTGTTCACCAACAGAGTAAATGCTGCTTAAAGCTGTAATATTGGCAAGAGCGGTTGATGCTGTGACAGGCTGGGGTTGGATAGAGACCTGGTTCTTAAATAGTTGGATAATTAAGCTATCTGAGCCATCTCTGATCATTGCCCACAGGTTACATGTTTCTCAGCTCCACACACAGGTGAGCACTGGCTTCCGCCCTCATACAGTGCAGGAGATGGTCAGCGGCTCAGTGACCCTATCTCTGAAATGGGAAAAGTGTAAACAGCTCTAGGATGATATGAGAATGAGCCCAATGTGAAATTTAACAAAAGGGCCATCTGTACAAACACCAGGAGTTTTTCCTTGCTTGGTGCATGAGAACCTCCAACGCCTACATGGAGTGACTGAGAATCTCCACGAGTTGCTTCCTGGATTCGGGTCAGATCTGCTGTAGTTTCCATCTTGCCAGCCAAGTGGATGCCTGTGGCTATGTGTATTTCAGCGTACTCACTGGAGTGCATTGGTTTAGCTTCCTTCCCCTGCAGGTTAATTTCTTTTCCTTTGTAATAGCGTTGTAAATATCTCACTGAGGCAGGTTAGAGCCCTGGCAGACAGTGCACTTTGTAGCACCCATTTGACTTTCACCCTGAGCTGTGTTTGTCTGAAGAGTGTGCTTGGTGTCATGATGAAGTGCGTATGGAGGTGTATACATATTTGGTTTCAAGTTCCAGTTTTGTTGACCAGAAACTCTTCATGGCTTTCTCCCGACAGCCTTGGAACACAACCTAGGATCATCATTGAGTATTTGTCTGTCTCTCTTTTTTTTTTTTTTTTTTTTTTTTGCGGTACGCGGGCCTCTCACTGTCATGGCCTCTCCCGTTGTGGAGCACAGGCTCTGGACGCACAGGCTCAGCGGCCATGGCTCACGGGCCCAGCCGCTCCGCGGCATGTGGGATCTTCCCGGACCGGGGCACGAACCCGTGTCCCCTGCATCGGCAGGCGGACGCTCAACCACTGCGCCACCAGGGAAGCACCTTGTCTGTCTCTCTCTTACACACACATACATACATATTCATTCATCCTCCCCCTCCCCAAGTTCAGGCAGGGTCATTCTTAAGCCATTCTTCTCAGCAGTGTATACCTGGCCTTCCAGAATGTCCAATCAGGAGGCAACCCACCTGTCTTCAATCACCGATTTTTATTCATAATAGTCTTCAGTGTCAGGAAACCCTTCCTTTACCACCCAGATCCTGCACACTGCATTTGCCCTTTACAAACAGAAAGACTCGCTGCCAGCCTCTGCGGAGGAACCTCACCCGTGCTCACGTCACCCCCAGGGCTCCTCCAGGCTGAATAATCCCATCCATTTAACCATTCTTTAAAAGTCTCATGTTTCAATTATCTGACCATTTTCTCAGCTTCCTTTTGAACCTTTTCTCAATTCTTCTTTCAGTAAAGCGGCACCCCCCAGAACTGATTTTAAGAGCTAAACGGTGCTGAATTTTTAAAATTTTATTTTATTGAAGTATAGTTGATTTACAATGTTGTGTTAATTTCTGCTTTAAGCAAAGTGATTCAGTTATACATATATATATATATATGTTCTTTTTCATATTCTTTTCCATTATGGGTTACCACAGGATATTGAATAAACTTCCCTGTGCTATAGAGTAGGACCTTGCCATTTATAAACAGTGCTGAATTTTTAAAAAATTAACTTAGAATTCAAAAATTCAGTGTTGGTGGCTCCCACACTGATAGGCATTTAGCATAAAAATAATGAGTTGATCATGTGCCCCATGTGAAAGAACTGTCGGCACACACACACACACACATGATGGGAGGGAGATGTTGGCCTTTACACAGCCCTGGAGAGCAGGAGACACTCCCTAGGACACCATGACCTATGCTTGCTGAGCAGGAGACAGCCAGCAGCCTTGAAGTCTCTCACATACCTGGGAGGACGGGTGTTATTTGAAGGTAAACAGAATTGGACTCAGGCAAAATTGTCGAGTGGATGAAAGACTTCAGCATTGGGCATTTTTTATTCTCTTTCCTCGCCACCCCCTACCTGCCCTCCTGTCCCCACATTGATGAATGTGCAGGCCAGTGCTGTGTACTTAGAAGAAGTAGTTACTGAGGTAAAGCACGCTGCTGCCAAAGAGAGAACCTCAGTGGGAATTGCCTCCCTCCTTCCTTCATCTCGTTTCACACTCTCGCTAGCCCATTCCCATCTGGAACACAGTTCGAGGAAGCTTAGAGACGGTCTTCTCTCTAGCCCATATCCACTTTCATCTGCTTCCAGTTATACTTGAAGAGAGAGTGGTGGAAACAATACAGAATTAGTATAAAATCATTACAGTATCAGTATTTTCAACAGCAACTTACTAATAGAAATGTTACTGTTAATATCTTCACTACTTCAATACCTAGAACTTTATCCATTCTTTTTTTTTTTTTTTTTTTTTTTTTGTGGTACGCAGGCCTCCCACTGTTGTGGCCTCTCCCGTTGCGGAGCACAGGCTCTGGACGCACAGGCTCAGCAGCCATGGCTCACGGGCCCAGCCGCTCCGCGGCATGTGGGATCTTCCCGGACCGGGGCACGAACCCGTGTCCCCTGCATCGGCAAGTGGACTCTCAACCACTGCGCCACCAGGGAAGCCCCTTTATCCATTCTTCCTTAAAATTCTTATAGATTTTTCTATCAGTCTGTTACACTTTAGCCTGGATGAGTATTAGAATACAACTTACTTTTCTGGGACTATCAGATGTCTATTTCCAATACTGTTTGGGTATAGGAGAACTGCTCTTCTGTATACTTGCCACAGTATTTTTAATGCATGTGTATTATTTGGGTTAAAAGGGTAAGAGTTGCCTAGGAATCAGCCTATGTAAAAAATCGCACTTGTGGAATGAGATCTACCCAGTAGATTATGATTTACCAAAGTACAGCTTAAACCATGTCTGGCAGACTGTCAAGACCTGCTACAGTCTCTTGGTTGACTGAGGTCACAATCAGAGAAGACAACCACCACCTTCTTGCCCCAACTCTACTCTGGACATCCCCCAGAGAACTATTTCTCTGCCCTCTGCCCCAGGGAACTCAGATCTATAGGGGGGCAAATAGTAGCAGTTTGGTACCAAAAAGTTAAAAATCTCTACCATGAAAAAATATAGTCCAAGTCCACGGAGTCAATATATAGTGCACAGGCTGCATTTGTGTTCCTGCCACACAACTACCACTTACTAACTCTGTGATCTCAGTTTCCTCATCTCAAACAGGGATGATGATAGTATATACAGGCCTATCTTGTTTTATTGTGTTTGGCTTTATTGCACTTCACAGACACCGTGCTTTTTACAAATTGGAGGTTTCTGGCAACCCTGCGTCTAGCAAGTCTAGTGGTGCCGCTTTTCCAACAGTATTTGGCGACTTCACGTCTCTGTGTCAAATCTGGATAATTCTTGCAATATTTCAAACTTTTTATTATTATTATATTTATTACTGTGATCTCTGATCAGTGATCTTCGATGTTACTGTTGTCATCGTTTTGGGGCACCAAGAACTGTGCCCACGTAAGGCGGCAAATGCTATGTGTGTTCTGACTGCTCTACCGACCCCCATTGCCCCCATCTCTCTCCCTCTCCTCAGGCTTCCCTATTCCCTGAGACACAGCAATATTGAAATTAGGCCAGTTAATAACCCCACAGTTGCCTCTAAGTGTTCACGTGAAAGGACGAGTTTCACGTCTCTCCCTTTAAATCAAAAGCTAGAAATGATTAAGCTTAGCGAGGAAGGCATGTTGTAAGCCAAGATAGGCTGAAAGCTAGGCCTGCTGTGCCAAACAGTTAGCCAAGTTGTGAATGAAAAGGAAAAGTTCTTGAAGGAAAATAAAGTGCTGCTCCAGTGAACCCATGAATGATAAGAAAGCAAAACAGCCTGATTGCTGGTATGGAGAAAGTTTAAGTGGTCTGCATGGATCAAGCCAACCGCAACACTCCCTTAAGCCAAAGCCTAATCCAGAGCAAGGCCCTAACTCTCTTCAATTCTTTGAAGACTGAGAGAGGTGAGGAAGCCGCAGAAGAAAAGTTTGACGCCAATCAAGGTTGGTTCATGAGGTTTAAGAAATCAAGGCATCTCCACGACATAAAAACACAAGGTAAAGCAGCAAGTGCTGATGTGGAAGCTACAGCAAGTTATCCAGAAGATCCAGCTAAGATAATAAATGAAGATGGACATACTAAACAACAGATTTTCAATGTAGACCAAAAAGCCTTCTGTTGAAAGAAGATGCTATGTAGGACTTTCATAGCTAAAGAGGAGAAGTCAAAGCCTGGCTTCAAAGCTTCAAGGACAGGCTGACTGTCTTGTTAGGGGCAGTTGGTGACCAAGTTGAAGCCAATGCTCATTTACCATTCTGAAAATCCTAGGGCCCTTAAGAATTATGCTAAATCTACTCTGCCTGTGCTCTATAAATAGAACAACAAAGCCTGGATGACAGCACATCTGTTTACAACATGGTTTACTGACTATTTTAAGCCCACTGTTGAGACCTACTGCTGAGAAAAAAAGATTCCTTTCAAAATGTTACTGCTCATTGACAATGCACCTGATCACCCAAGAGCTCTGATGAAGATGTACAAGATTCTTCTTGCTTTCATGCCTGCTAATATAATATCTATTCTGCAGCCCATGGATCAAGGAGTCATTTCAACTTTCAAGTGTTATTACTTAAGAAATACATTTTGTAAGGCAGTAGTTGCCATAGATAGTGATTCTTCTGATGGATCTGGGCAAAGTCTGTTGAAAGCCTGGAAAGGATTCACCATTCTAGATGCCATTAAGAATATTTGTGACTCATGGGAAGAGGTCAAGATATCAACGTTAACAGGAGTTTGGAAGAAGTTGATTTTAACTCTCCTGGATGACTTCGAGAGTTTAAGACTTCAGTGGGGGAAGTAACTGCAGATGTGGTGGAAATAGCATGAGAACTAGAATTAAAAGTGGCCCCTGAAGATGTGACTGAATTGCTGCAATCTCATGATAAAACTTTAACCAGTGAGGAGTTGCTTCTTATGGATGAGCAAAGAAAGGGGTTTCTTGAGATAGAATCTACTCCTGCTAAAGATGCTGTGAAGATTGTTGAAATGACAACAAAGGATTTAAAATATTACCTAAACTTAGCTGATAAACTAGCAACCGGTTTTAAGAGAATCGACTCCAGTTTTGTTTTTGTTTTTGTTTGGTTTTTTTTTTTGCGGTACGCGGGCCTCTCACTGTTGTGGCCTCTCCCGTTGTGGAGCACAGGCTCCGGACGTGCAGGCTCAGCGGCCATGGCTCACGGGCCCAGCCGCTCTGCGGCATGTGGGATCTTCCCGGACCGGGGCACGAACCCGTGTCCCCTGCATCGGCAGGCGGACTCTCAACCACTGCGCCACCAGGGAAGCCCTCGACTCCAATTTTGAAAGAAGCTCTACCATGGGTAAAATATTGGATTGGCCAAAAAGTTCGTTCGGGTTTTCCTGTAAACCCCGAACGAACTTTCTGGCCAACCCACTACTATCAAACAGCCTTGCGTGCTACAGAGAAATCATTCGTGAAAGGAAGAGTCAATCCACACGGATAACTTTGTTGTTGTCTCATTTTAAGAAATTGTCATGGCCACCCCAACCTTCAGCAACTACCACTCTGATCAGTCAGCAGCCACCAGCACTGAGGCAAGACCCTCCACCAGCAAAAAGATTATGAACTGCTGAAGGCTCAGATGATAGTTAGCATATTTTCACAATGAAGGATTTTTAGTTAAGGTATATACATTTTTTTTAGACATAAATCTATTGCACACTTAACAGACTATAGTATAGTGTAAACAACTCTTATATGCAAGTGGGAAACCAAAAGTTTTGTGTGACTCGATGTATTGCAGTATTCACTTTGTTGTGGTGGTCTGGAACTGAACCCACAATATCTCTGGGGGGTGCCTGTACCTCAGAGTTAGGAAGTGAGGATTGAACTGGGTTAGTCAATGTAAAGTTCTTCTCCCAGGGTCCAAAACAGAGACTGCCTCAACAAATTCTGTCTGCCACTCATCAGCATGGTGTATATATAATATCATACACACACACACACACACATATAGATATATCCTTGAACAGTTCTCGTTTTTAAATGACCATGCTTATGAAAGTAAAATTATTTTTATCCTGTTTTTATGGGGTTTTTTCTTTCTCAACTTCTTGCTGACATTACAATCTTATCCAAGTCTCCCGCCCTATATTTCCTTAATGTGTTTCTTTCTGATAACTTCTATAATAGCCTTTTTCTCCTTTACAAATATTCTGTTCCCAGCTTGCGTTTATTAAAGTTCTAAAGAAGAATGTTTATGGGCAGGATGAAATCTTATTTCAACCATGAATACTGAGTCCTCTTCTTGCTTGTCCTTTTAAGTTCTTATCTAACTTATTTAATTTTACTGCCTCTAGTACATTTTCCCTCTTTTTCCAAGTGTGTATTTCTCCTTATGCCAGGTGAAAACCACTCTTATTAGCAGAGACTCTTTCTAAATCAGCATCCCAAGTCAAATAATAACCACTGTGGGCGCCATTTATTAAATACCTACTCTATGATGGCATTTTTATGTGCATTAACTCTAATCATCTTAACACCTCTGTTGAGTAGACTAAATAAGGTATAGATATTATTCTTTACATTTTCATTTAAGAAAACAGTGAAGTTGCAAGTTCAGAGTTACAGCTTAGGTCTGCTTGAGTACAAAGCTCATGTGTTCTTTTCTGTTGCACCAGGCTGCCTCTTAAAACTTTGGAGTATGCTCATTTCAAAGCTGGGTGTGGAACCTCTTCAGCTCTGGCCACATAGGCTCTTTAGCTTCCTGGAAGGAATTGAGGAGACAAGGCCATAATTGTCCCATCTTCTCTGCCATCGGCCCAAATCTTAGAGTCCCTCTGAACCTGACTGGGGACTTTCTGACAGAGCCATGCCTCTCATGTTGAGGGCGACTAGAAGATGGAATTAAGAGAGGCTTCTCCATAGCCCCAGGTCTTTGAGCCATGAGCTATGGCCTTGGCAGGATAGCCCCCTCGCTGGGCATTTTTCAAGAATTCAAGCAGGTCCCTCCCTGGTGAAAGCTATGGAATGTGCTTCTAAGCAGTGATCGCAGTCGAGGCGCCCTGGGCTCAGAAGGAGTCCATCTGCCTGACGCATCTCCTTTTCCTTCCTCAGCCCTCTTCTTTTGGGGATTCCTCTAAAGTCCCCTGACTCTGAAAGTCTCCTGTTTCTCACCTCTTAATGAGGCCAGGAATCTGTCCCTGTGGCTCAGACACCCCCACCCCCTTTCCGGTGCCTCACCTGGGACTTGGATGATACCCATATTGCTTTTTCATTGAGGACCCTGGAGAAACACTAGAGAGAGATGTGAAAGGATCAGTTCTCTTTAAACCACTTTAGCTGCTTACTGTGTCAGCCATCCTGTTGTCAATTGAGCAGAGCAGAAAAGTGGCGGGAAGGGCCCTAATGCTTCAGCCCATGTCCTCCAACACAGACGGCATCTCTCCACACCTGAGTGTTTAAGCCTATATGTTCTCTTGTGTAATTCATTCAAACTTCCTAATACATCGAAAGGGGACATTGGTAATATATTTCCTTCAAAAAGTTGCTGGATAACTTGCGACACCCACCATTCTCTTGTGTGTGTCCCTGGAAGCCAAAAGATTTCAGCCTTGAAGAAGCAAACGTAAATGATACACAGCAGAGCCCATAGATTTTACTCTGTGTGGCAGACCTTTGGGGACAAAGATTCTTATCCTGCTCAAAAATGAAGATTTTGTGTCATGTCACGTTATTGAAATTTTTAGTTGAGGTAACATAATCCAGTGCATTAAAGAAGCCCAATATAAGGAAGAATTGCTTTTTGGAAATCAGTGAAAGAATTTCTTTTGTTCATTGCCTATAAGGGTATGTTAGTTAAACCTTGCTGAGATTATGGAAGAGAGCTGGCCTCACTGCATTATGGAATATTGATAATAATGTTAGTCATGTACCGTTACACGGTCTTAGTCTCACTAGCTCAAGTGGGGATTCAGTACGTTGATAAACTGAGGAGACCTGCGCCGACATAAAGTACGTTAGTTCTGCCTAGTAGGTCATGCCTGTGTGCTTTTAGGCCACATCCATTAGGCCGTGTCTGTGTGCTTCTTAGGAAATGGCAAAATAATGTTGGCTATACACTTTCGTGAAAGGTGTCTGCATGACGGAAAAGAGCCAGGAAAGGGTTAAAAATCTGGGGGAGAGGAGCAGCAAATGTCTTAAGCAAGTGCGATTACTTATAATGAGAACAGAAAGAACATACAGAAAATGATAAAGGCTTAAGGTTGTGTTTGTAAAACCCTTAATATATTTTTTATTTGCTTCGGGATAAAAGTCTTCCATTAGGACACAGAGGCCAATTTGAGTCTTTAGGGGCTCAGTCCTTTAGGGAAACTCACTCTCCAGCCTGTGAAGCATTTAAGTAGAAATTAAAGTAGGTCATCCTATTACTAAGAAGAAGCCCCCAAGCAAGACAATAAAACAAATCTCACTTGTTGGAAAAGGTCAAGGCTAAAATGAACAAATCTCATTGGAGGCAGAAAGAATCTATCACCAATATTCAACCACATAAAATTTACACTAGCCTACACAAATTTGGAGCCATTCTTGGTCTTCAAATTTTGTCAGTAATCACTATTCCTCCATGAGTCAGATATATAAACATTTTCATGGTTGTTTTACTGCCCAGGGGAGTTTTCACTTACAAACACATTCAGAACAGGATTGCTGGGAACAGTAGCTGAGAAGCATGGTACACACCGACCACCACACCACACCATCCCCACAACCATCAATATCTCTTGCACTAAATGGATGAATGCAGAATGCAAACCAAAAGGTAAAAGGCAAAGAGATAAAAGGAAATAAGAGAAAAAAGGAAAAATGAAAAGGGGGCTGAAATGAAAACTGGAAATGGGCTTGAAGCTGTTGATCCCAAACCTCTACACTGGTTTCCAAGGTGATCCCAGGTGATGTTCTATAATACTTCCTCACTTTTTTCAGGCTACTATCACTCGTGAGGAGGTTGGTGTTTACTTACACTGTAAGTTATGTTTAAGGAAGAGTTGTAATGGGGATTCATCTTTCTTTCAAAATTATTAGGAAGTTCTCCATTAAAGAATTAAGTCTGCAAGCTTATGTGATGGAATGTGGTAGATACAGGTAGAAAATGTCTTAAATGGGAAGTGGATCATCTTGTAGCCTTGGGATTCTAGACAGCTAGGAAAAATACCACCCTAGTAATGAAAATAATACTAGTTCACCTGCCCATCCCTTAAAAGAAACCAGGCAGAGGGCCAAGTGAAGAATCAGACTTGGAATTGTTCCTTCCTACCACTGTTGCTGGCAATTTGGATGTCTTTGACAATGAAGGTTGAGAATGTCTATGTAGGAGGTGACGGTTGTGGCTGAAGGTATTAAAGGGCTGTATGGTTGAGGCCACTATAAATTTTGTAGATTAACTAGAATTTTAATAAGTCCAATAGTCATTGAGAGGTAGACTGTCATTCATCAAATGCATTGAATGGTGGAATATATCCATTTTCAAATTATTTTTGTTCTAACCTGTCTTTAGCTATTTAAGTCAAAAGTGTGGGTAAATGGGTCATTGTGCACATTAGAATTAGACTGAGACTATTGATTCAAGGTTCCTAGTGAATGAATTATCAATATGACCAACTACAAATTTCTTTTAGAATTGCTGCAAATTGGCACATCAGTGCCTTTGAATAGATCACGCATGATGTAGTTATGTTACAGTTATCATTGTGGTGAATCCCTGCAGGATGTGTAACGTTATGGCTCTTATATAACTTCAGTGAAGCACATGGCCCTGAGTCACTGAAAACACTTTATCCAGGGATTCCTCAGGTGTGTTAGTTGATACAGCCTCTAGAGCTAAAGTAGATATGTGGTGTTCTGTAGCCACCCGTGCCAAATAGCCCAAGACAAAATGCACAGTCACTTAGACCTGCCTAGCAGACTGACGTGCTATGTGCTGCTTAGGAAAAAGTAGAATAGCAAGGTCTGTCACTCTTTGACAGGTGTCTAGGATGTCAGTTACCGGCCTCCGACTTCACTAAGGATCCTAGGAAAGGGGAAGATCCTAGTTGATGATAACATTCCAGGACAGGGGGAAAGGGAAGATTATATCCGGGCCAAAACTTTTTACATTTCCTTCTGCCCAGGGAAATTTATATGGTGGCATTTTTAGCTCCATGAAATGATCCATCCGTGTTTGGGAATTATAAGACCATATGTGAGCACCTTTGGAGATACCTGGATAACCAAGTATCCAGGCATCTCAAAATGTATAGAATAGATCTGTTCCTGAAAAGTTGACCATTTAGTGACAGTTCATGTATTGCATCTAATTTGCCCTTTGACACCCATGATGCGTTACTCTAGTAAAAACTTCAGCTTCAAGACAAAACAGAATTATAATTTTCGAGTATTTTTTAAACAAATTTGGGAACATATTTTAAAGGAAAAAACTCACAGTGATTATTTGACTCAGTCAAATAGCAAAAACAGAAAATAGTTAGGTCTGTCATTTTTGCTGCCTCATAGGTGGGTCAGAAAGGCGTGAGATGGTAAGCCCAGTCGTTTCCATGGTTTAGATACATCCTTCACCTTCTTCAAATCACTGTAACATGTCTGATTTTACATTCAAGCTAGGCACTTTAGGTTTTATCTTTGCATTTCCATTAGCTATACTTCTCTATAGACAACTTCAGTCCCATGATGCCTATTAAATCTCACTTAGATTTGGGGTAAAGCATCTTTTGATCCTGGAAATTCAAGTAATAAAATAACGAGTAACTCTTCAGTGGTGGCACTGAATTCTCTTCCAGTCACGATAGTCATCAAAGGAGATCAGGAGCAGGAAGAAAACTCCAATCTCATTTTTCATATTAAAAAATTTCACTTTAGAAAGTCAGTGGAAAATATCAGAATTTAATTTTCTTCTTTACTAATGTCTTTATCCCACAAAATTACAGACACCAGAAACTTCATAGCCTAGCCCAGTCCTTTCATTCTGTTCCTGAATTGAACCACAGCAGAAGCCAAGATATATAGCCAAGTACCATTGCTTTCAATGGTATAAATTTGGACTGTCATTTAATATACACCTAGCAAATTTGGTGCTAGCAAATTTCACACTCAATTGCTCTACTTTGAAGGGTATCATCTAGAGATTCTCTGAAGAAGATTTCTTATGACATTAGTTGTTATGCTTTGGAGATATGCAAATATGTTAGAAAACAACAAAAATCCACAATCCCTTTTGCTTCACCTGTGTTCAATAGGCATGTGGGGATAAAAGCAGAAGCATTTCTTTAGACCCCTGAATAGGATGAGACCTCTGTGGACAAGCACGTATGCCGTTCTTTCTTACCTAGACTCAGTGGCCAACTGTGAAATGAAAATAGAAGGTTGGCAGAGCAATCGAGAGCCGTAGCAGGTGGTAAACCAAGCTGTTTATCTCAAGATCATTCAGGACCTGGTTTCTAATTCCATCAGAGTAATTGATTTTCACATAAATATGCATCTTTGCTTTGTATGGAGCTAAGACAATGAAGCAATGTAGCCTTTAAGCATTTGAAATGTACAGAAAACCAATATAAAGATATCAATATTGTAAATATAAGATACAGAATAGGTGCAATTACTTGAAAACGATTTCAAAAACAATCCTAATAAGTATTGTCGATTTCTGGGACTGAATGCTGCTATTAGCAGTCCATCATATTTATAGCTTAATGGGGGTCTAGTAAAAATTAATTATTAATTACATGAATGATACATAAAATAAAGAGCAGAGAATCTAGTTACAATGATTTCCTGAAATTAACACTGAAGGTTTTCATGGCCCAAGCATTTTCATCCCCACCAGAATTTCCAAACTACTGTCTTAGTCCAGGCTACCATAACAGAATACCATAGACTTGGTGGCCTAAACAACAGAAATTTATTTTCTCATAGCCTGGAGTCTAAAGGCCCAAGATCAAGGTGCCAGCACAGTTGGATTCTGGTGAGGACTCTACTCCTGGCTTGCTGATGGCCGCCTTCTGGCTGTGTGCTCTCATGGCCTTTTCTGGGTGCTTGCCTGTGGAGAGATTGCTCTCTCTTTCTCTTCTTATAAGGCCACCAGTCCTATCAGATTAGGACGCATATGACCTCATTTAACCTTAATTACCTCTTAAAAACCTGGTCCCCAAATATAGTCACATTGGGGTTTAGGGCTTCAACATATAAATTTGCAGGGGCGGGGTGGGGGGGTGGGGGGGGAATCATAATTCAGTTAGTTCATGGCAACTATATTTGTAACAATTAAGTTTTTTTCAGTACAAATGTTTTTAATACCCTTTCCCTAGAGATATCAGTAAGTGTTTCCTGAAATGAAACTCACATGTGAATGCACCAGTTTAATATCTAAGGTCTCTAAATGGTCCTTTAATATGCTAAATTCATTACAGCGTTCTCTAATCATTGTTACTACCTCTGACACAAACTCCTTACCTAAAGAACTACATGTACAAAGATTTTATCATTTTCTTTTAAATATCCTGTTCTTTAAAGTTACCCACTGCCCAGTAAACAGTCCGGTTCATGTCATAATCAGCCGTAACAGAAACAGCAATATGGGTCTATCTTGTATCATTGAGGATGTACTTTTAGGCAAACATGACTATAAAATAAATTTCTACAAAATCAATCTTATTTTCACATGAACTTCTATATAAAATAGTGTAGAAAGGAAAAAACTCTGAGTCTAAATGAAAAACTTTGGGACAGGAAATGGGGTTAGTGCGCTGGCCAGCTCCGTGGCCTGCTGGTGTGTGTTCTCAAGTCTTGTCCTGGCAGTCGCCCGTTGGGAGGTGTGGTTCTCCTAGCAGTTATGTATTAACTGGGGTCCCTTCTCTATTCTAGGCATTAGCCTCTTCCTCTAAGGCATGAGAATTTCCTTGAGGGCTGTAGTCTCTTGGCTGGACATTTACAAATTCCAGGAAGATAAATATGTGAGGTGATGGATGTGTTAATTAACCAGACGGGAGGAATGTATATGTATATCCAATCATCGCAATATATACTTTAAATATTTTACAATTTCATGTGTCAATTATATCTCAATAAAGCTTAAAAGGTACAAATTCCATTAATCCATGCCTTTTCCAACCCGAAGACAGCATATTAGAGGTATGGAGCTTGGTAATATCAGACAAGAGTACCCACCAGGTATGGAGGGTGGGTGTCCTAAGCTGCCTTTGCCTTGCTGCTTTTTGTTTTATAAAGTTAATTTCCAACTTTACTCGTTTTCTTAGTCTTGGATCCCACAGATGAATTTTCTTCAAGAACATAACTCATGAGTTGGTCTTCGTTCAGCTAGTACAGGCCTGGTGCATAGGAAGGCCTGGTGCAACAGGTGTTTTCTGAATGCATCACACTGCAAAAAGAGGAGTGTGAGACTCACTTATGTGGAAAGAAATGCTGGAGGAAGCATAGATTCCTAGCAGCTGTGATGGGGTGTGAAACAACTGAAGTCCCCAGCTGGTAGTCCCAGTAGCAGGAGGAAAAGGAAGTTCCTTCTTTCTTACATCTACCACGTATTGATGTGTGACATTGGGCGATGTATTTAATTTCTCTGAGCCTCAGTTTCCTTATCTGTAACGTAGGATTAAATAATACCCAGCTCACATTTGGGCTAAATAATTTCCCTAACAAATATTAGTTTCCTTCCCTTCCCTCTCCTCTTTGGTGAATATTTGAGTGAACATGAGCATGTTTATGTTAAACCATTTTAAACCATTGAGCATGGTTTAAGACATCATATAATATAATATGCTATGATCATATATATTATATATGATATATCATAGTATATTTGATATATATTATATGTATATCTATATATGTGTGTATGTATTATGACCATTCCCTATTTTACAGTCATCTGTTATCCACAGGATGCCAACAGTTATTAGTATCTGTTCTTTTGTGTGTGTTGTTTTGTATAACTCAGACAATTTGAAAGACACCTGAAGCCAAGCTCCACGTGTAGCCAGAGCAAAGCAGTACCATTTTTAGGCCTTTCGGGACCAATACGACATAGCGCTTCTATTACTCCTGCCGACCTGGGAATTCCGCCTTTAACTTGAAAGAGAATTCTGAATTCAAAGAGAAGGATGCACAATAAGGAATTCGCTCCTGCATTCTGAAAAGCCTGTGTTTCAATAAATTAATATACCACATACACAAAAAGGAGACATTTTAACGTTGCAGTGGATATTTGTGCCTTAGGATAGCTAGTGGGGATCCTCTTCTTGAGTCAGAAGGAGCACATGGTCAGTTCTGCCTCAGGTGGAGTCCCAGTCCCCTGGGACAAGCCACAGATAATGTGGGGTCTGCGTGTTGCCCCCTGTGGCTCAGAGACACAGACACGTGTGGTTCTACCAAATGCCGCACCCTGTCTTTATACCAGAGCCTGTTGTCCATTTGGATGGATGTTCAAATCAAGAAATCCACCTTCCTCAAGGCTGGATGTACGGCTTGAACTAGCATCCCAGAGAAAAAAGGTCAGCACTTTGATACACAGCTTCCACGAAATGGAATTTTAATGAGCAGAAGCAAAACCTGATCTCCTTGCTCAGAAAGCAGATGTCTTTGTTCTTTTCATGTTGTAACATTTCACTAGCTCAACATCTCCCCTTTTATTCTGGTACCTCTCCTCTAAGAACTGAAGAGAGGCCATCTGTGTCTCTCTGCACTGTTTTCTCACTTAAGATGTTTGGACTTATGTGTTTTAGGAAACTCTTAGGAAAGGTGTCTTGCAGTGTCAAGGTTTGTTGTTCTGGAATTCTTTTTTAAAGGGAAAAATAGTCAGATTTGACCGAATTAATCCAATTTAGCATTGTGATTGGGGAACATGTAGCTTTGGGTATGTGATAGTCATATGAACCTGTTCTATCATCCTTCATGTTATTGACTCATTGCCAGTGAGGGGACTAAAGAAAAGGCACAGGAGCCAGAAAGCTCTGAGAGATTTCTGAGAGTTAAATAAAAGCCCAACCATTGATGTGTGCTTTTCTCCACTTTGAGAAAATATACTTGACTTAGATGCTTTCTAAGAATAAGGCTTTTGTTTCTACACAGTGCTTGATGGTTAAAACTCAGATTGCAAAGGCAAAATTTGGGAAACTTTTTCTTCCCCATAAACAGATACACGTGGGCACTTCTGGGCGTCATCCCAGGCTCTCCTCGAGGTTGCCGGGAGTCCACATGTGTGTGCGTGAGCAGTACAGCATCACCTCCTGAGTGCAATCAGAGGGCAACATGGCATTTTAATGAGCTCGATCAAAGTGTTATTGTATCGCAAGGCCAAAAAATGTAAGAAACGCTTTTTCGTAACTCTTTTATCTGCTGCCAAAACAGAGCGGAAAGATAAGTATTGGAGCCCCATCCTCACTTTCCAGACCGTGCTTCTTTTGAGCTTGGCTTCTTCACTCTTTCATGATGGTGGAGATACGTGGTTCAAGGGCAGGCTCACATATTCATGATGCTCACCCATTGCTCAGGTTGCAGAAAGGATTTCCTCACACAGCCTCTCCTTGTTAACAGCAAAGCCACTGTAGCAGTTATAGAATGCCCGTATCTAATGGCTGGCAAGCATTGTGCTCAAATTCACGTTCTGCTCTTGTCCTAACAGAATTATGTCATGACAATGAAAAACGCTGGGTTTGGAGGGAACGTTGAGTGTGTCAGACTCTGTACTTTATCACGGGTGGGTATTTTCTCCACAACCTAAGCCTGAAGTAGAAGAACATCGCAGATGCATAGTGCATAGGACACGGAGCACACACTTGCATTTAAATCACGTATATCTTACTTTTTTACTGATGTAATTGTGAAATATGTTCTTTTTGCATTCATAATTAGGGGGTGGAACAGATGGTGAAGGCTTAGTTTAAAATAATCTGTCATTAAAATAACCTAGCCTATTGGTAATTCTTCACTCTAACTGGAGTTAGGTCATAGGAAAAGAGTTTGGGGTGATTTCTTTTTTCCTCTTCTACATTGGAATGTAGAAAAAACCCACTAATTTCAGAGTAGTCCTACACGTGAGAATTGTCTCTATAAGGGCATGATAGTAAGATTTCACTCTGAAATTTGGCTGCAGTGAAATATGCAGGGAAAAAAAAGAAAGCAGAGATAAAACAACTTTGACGACTATAAATCCATTTAGCACAATGCATTAAACATTAGTATACCTTCAATCATGAAGCTATAGTTAGTTTCGTACCCTGGAAAGAAATAGCCTCATTATTTGACAAATACTGTTAGAGGCACTCAGCTTTTGGGGTTAAGAAACTGTGCCTTACAGTTTATGTGTTACACTGATGTCAGGGGATATAAATTATAATTACAGGCGTTATTATTCAGAGATGTTATAGCTCCTGACTTCTGTATCCAAGCCTTATTGCTGCACACATACCTCGTAGACTTACTGGGTTGTGACAAAGAAAATCTCCCAACAGCCCTGTCGAGATGGCTAAGAACTGGTTTTAGTAATAAGAACGCTGTCTTGATGAATCAGACACTCGCATGCCTTGAAAATGTCTGTTTTACTGTTTCTTCTAAGATTTTTTTCTCCATCTGCTTTGAGGAAAGCAGATAGATTTCAGCGTGGCTTTATAATAAATCTTCTCAAGGAGGGACTAGCATTAACATTTGTGTAGATTCTTTTTCATCTTAATCCAACCTTAGTTAATAATCAGAAAATTCTACATACTGAGTAAGAAGATGTAATTAACCCTTTGACCCCAGAATCTTAATTGGCGCCTGTTGAAAACAGTGGGCAGTTTAAAAAAAAAAAAAATTAAAAGGTAGCCTGCAGTGATTGAAACAGCTCAGTATATAGCAGTTTCTTGACCCCAAATTTTTTAAATTTCCACCAAACTTTAAGATTAATCGTATTTGGTTCCCAAGACTAACTAATTGAATGTTTCCTTCCTCCTCCCACCTTTTAAAATTAAGACACCCACATTAAACCAATATTGATGCTACTCTTAAAAATTTTCTAAGCAGCAAAATACAGCTAACTATAGACAGGGATGACCCTGAATCAGAAGGTAATGGCTACGCGAAGAGCGACCTTGCCAACCTGCTGGAGACCTGGTTTCATATTCATTCTTTATCTGAAATGTAATTATAACCGAGTTATTGATCTTCATCTCATACTATAGATATAATTGACTGAAATGATAAGCATAAAAGTGAACAGTATGGTTAACTAACTTGTTTTGTTTATCTTTGCAATGACAAACAACTAACCTGACTAGTTGTTTCTTCCCCCCACCAGACTGGCTATTTTTAATTGAATTGACTGGATGTTTTGAGTCATGTAGACAGAGCCTCATTTTAATCTCACCAGGAAATTGGAGCATGTGTCGAAGCTTCTGTTTTTGCCAAAGAAAACTGGCCAGTTCTTAGATTGCCACTGCTTAATAGTATCAGATGTTTAGCCTCCAGATATTCCTCTTCCCTGCTATGGTGCCCAAACTTCCTCTAGTATTTTAGTAAATACATGAGATATGAACCTACTTTCAAAAAAAAATCATAATCCCTTTCAGTGAGAAAGTAAAGGATGTGTTTCAGTGGCAAATGAATAGCACTGGGTATTTTGGAAGACTATGAAAGGATCCAGTCTAACTCTGATCTTCCAAATGTCAGGAGCTATCCCAGACTATGTTAGACATCTGTGGCATCAGAATCTGCAACTAATCTGATAGCTCCATAAAGAGAACTCTTGGAGGAAATAATTAGCATTTCTCGTACGCAATTCTAGCACGTGTGATGTGAGGGAAGGAGCTTTGGGCTTGGAGGTAGAATTGGATTTACTAAGTCTTAGTTGAACAATTGTTAAGTGTTGACTAAAGATAAATAAGACATTGCCTCGCTGTGGAGAAATTCAGTCTCCTTGGGAGTTGAATAAGCCGACCAGGATGATACAATGTCATCAGTGCTTTAATAATACTATGGGAGGTGGCATATTTAATCCTGGCTCTGCCACTGGCTGGCTGTATGGTCTTACCCAGCCGCTTAGCCTCTCTGTGCTGACATTTCCTCACTTGAAAAATGGGAGTTTAGACTACAGGGGGTCATCTCTGTGCCATCTCCATTAATCCTTTCTTCTGCTCTCATTTAGCTTTCTGATTGCCACTTGTCCTCATAGAAGTTCCCTTGTGATCTCTCTCTGTGTGTCCCTCTAATCTGATAGTGGCATTTTAGGGTTTGAGAAGATGGCTTACACAGCTCTCTGTGATTATATACCAGACCATGACTCTTAGGTTGAATGGAAAACCTAACCAAGCCCTTCTCTCCCTGGGGAAGGTCAAAAGAGGGAGTCTTAATCCTCATGAGTCATTCTTAGGAGATGTCTTGCTTGAGGTGAAGACATGTTGAAATGAGATGCTTCCCAAACCTCTGCAAAAGAAACTTCTATCCTTTTGCACTTTTGGTTCCAAGTAAGCTTCCATTGCACCACACCTGAAGCTTGAAAGTTTGGCTCTCACAAGGCTCCAGAGGGTTTGACAGTTTTGTCAAAGATAAGGAATGCAGTTCTCTTAGACAGTGTTTTGTTCCCTGTCCTCTAGATGCTTCCAGGGAGATATTACAGAGCAAAGGGAACCAGGTGACCTCTTGTGGAAGTGACTTATGAACTCTCTTGTCATCCCATTTCTCATTTGTCTCCTGATGGTAGGATTCTATCATTGGAACAAATCATTCAAAAACAAGGGATGGTTTTTAAGAAGTTATAGGCTGCCTCTTAATACAAATATTTTAACTTCAGAAATGCTATCCGATTTATCTTTTCATTAATGTACTCGTATCAAGCAGAGGATCTTTATTTTTAGTGGAAGGCAAGGCAGTATAGTGAATGAGTCTGACTGTCTCATTCATGAGTTTGAATCGTAACTTCATCACTTGCTAGGGTCAGGCATATTGCCTAACTTCGCTAAGCCTCAATTTCCTTGTATGTAAAATGTGGATAATAATATAATTACCTCAAATGGTGCTTGTGAAAATTAAAAGAGACAATACATGCAAACTGCTTAGTACATAATAAATGTAAGCTAATTAATAAATGTAAGCTCTTACTGTTGTACTGTCTTGACCAAAACCTTGTCTATCGTGTAATTTGCTTTTATGTGGAGGAATACAATGTGACTTTTGAATTGTTTTCAGAAGCCACTAAATCAGAGGAGGTGGTTGGGTGCTACCCATAGTTTCTGACCGGTGGGGCTGTGAAAATAGATCAGGAAGCATGGAATCCAAATTTCATGCACACGCACACAAACACATATTCCCATAGCGATACATACATATATGTAAATACATGTATTTAATATATGCATATATATTAAATACATATATATGTATGTTATGCATATATAACTCTGAAAAAGTTCAGTATTTTAAGAGGCTGAAATTATTCCTGAGATTTGAGGCAGTGTATTTTTCTACCTGCATTTTACATGCTTCTTCCACCTTTCTATATTTAAAAATTATGACATTAGTTTAATGTTGCCCCATACCTTGTTCCCAGTGAGGATTCCCTGTATTTCCAAATTCCTTTGTAAATACCACTAATCTTTAAAACTTCTTTTTTGGGGCAAGCAATACTTGTGCAACCTACCTGGTTAAAAATAAATGAATAAAGCAAAACACAAGACAGGAGGATGATGGAACATATAAAATGCACTTGGATTGCAAGAATTTGAAAACAAATCTCTTCTCAATTTAAGTGGTATCTTGCAGTTGGAGTCCATGATGATTTGCACCATTCATCAAACTGAAAATGAAGCCCTCCCTTTGAAAAGTGGACTAAGGTTTCAGGAGTTACAGATGATGTGCAGCATCCTTCGTCCTCCTCCCCCACCCCCTCTTCTTCTTTTCTTTCCACTTCAGGAGTTGTAGTAGAAACTAGATCTATCAAATAAAACTTTAATACAGAGTTTTGCAAAACAAGGATTACAGTTTGTAAGGCTTCAGCCTGTAAACATTCACCCATAATATATTGACTTGCCCTATTTGTTCTAACACAATAGGCACTGGGAGTGAGGAGAGAATAATCCTCTGTTAATTAGCAAATTATTGATGTCCATAGGAGCTCAAGTGGCGATTTTACTTACTCTTCATATAAGAACTCTTTTTTTCCTCTTATTCCATGACAATTTTCATTCCTGTTCAGCTATTTAATAATCATGCTGATTTAATCTCAGTCACTACTGAATCCAAAAAGATGAAGTCAACATCTCATAAAATCAACATGACTTGATTTTATGTATAAATGTAATGCATCTTGATCAAAACGACAGAGACATAAGGAAGTTCCTGGAATAAGGGAGAGCTTGTGGTCTTAATTCAGACCTTTCATTTGTTCGTGTATAATGCAGTAAAGGTCTTAGGATTGTGTTAAACATGAAGGAAAAAGTGGTCTTAAATTTGGTTATGTGTTGCTTTGCATCAGATGCCTTATTAACTAAATCCCCACGATGTATACTTATTAACCTATTTATATATTTATTTTTTTCTGCAGTCCCTGGATGGCTTTGTATTTGCACTAAATCAAGAAGGAAAATTTTTGTACATTTCTGAAACAGTCTCCATCTACCTAGGCCTCTCGCAAGTAAGTAAGACAATTTGATTCTTGACAGCAGCTGTGAAGGCTCCTTCAGCCTCATGTCTTTCCTTCTTCAGCAGATACTCTCTTTAGCGTGAATTACCCAATTTATTTTTTAAATGGCTCTACCTGACTCTGATCACGAAGTCAATGAGAAAATTGTATGTCAGTTCGGAACGTTCAGAATCAACCTGTGCTCAAAACTTTAGTCCCCCTCCCCACCCCCCAAGGATCATTATGAATTTATTGAGAACAAATGAAGTTTCTTCCCTTGGTTGTTTTGAACTTTGAAACCTCTGTGCCCGGTAGGAGAGGGACACACTAATAGTGCTTCCCTTGTGTCCTATTACTGGATGTTTATGGAGGACCCTGCATTGTCCTGGGAGCTGACACAATGACAGGGAGTCATTTGGAGTCAAGAAATGCTGAAAGAGACCATTAAAATGTGTTGCAGGGAGGGTTCCTGCAAGGACGTATTTTGCTGCCTTTGCAAATATTTCCTAATGCGGAAAGACAATTTCATAAAGTAGGATAGTCTTTCATTATTTGCGGTTTAATTACCCACATGTGTCTGTCAGAGGTGAAAAGAAAAGAAGATGGAGGCAGATGGGGCAAGGGAAAAAATCCTAGATGTCAGTTCTTGAGATTCCCCTGGAACACAAAAATTTGACTTTCGTTGGATTCCCAGACACAGGCTGCAGCTACAGAATGCCAAAATACCCTGAAGAAAAGTTTGCAGTTCCACTAATTATCCAGATGTTTTCTCCATAAAAAGGCTAAACATCTGGGTATCTGTGCCCACACAGGTGATTGGCTGAGCTCGACCCTTTTCATCTGGTGGTTTGGCACAAGAAAAACGCAGCCTCGGTGGGAGGGATTTTGTATGTATGTGATGATCTGCCAAGCTGGATAATCTACTTCTCATTCAGTTTCCCCTTTGAGCTAAAGATGGAGATAAGATTTGTCTCTCTCCTCTTAGGCAGGACGCACCCTAAACTCACGGCTTCTGAGAGTTGGCACTGCTCTAAGGAGGCAGCCAGCATGGTTGGAACGTTTTGGCCGTTAGTGAGTTTGCTGGGTAATAGCTAAATCAAGAAAGACATTGGGAAATAATAGAGAGACATATCTGGCATTTGAGGAGGGTTGGGGGAGGAGGAGAAACACTGCCAAATTTAATTATTTGCTTTTGAGAATCCAAGCAGGGGGCCATTAACTCTTCCTTTAAGGACATGCAAGCTATTGGCTGTGGTGTATCTAGCAATTCTATTTTATGTAAACTTGAGCAAACCAAATGATAGAAGCTGGGCTACCGTCAACTCGATATTAGTATTCTTGCGTCTTGTTGAAATCTCTGGTTTTCTAATGGCTTTTAATAGACTGTAAGCCTTGTCTTAATCTGTTTGGGACCTAGAATTGAGAATCTCCAGTGTTGAAATTGGTGCGCCACCATATTAATACTGTACGGAACTGGAAACCCCACTGTTTGTTGTTCCGCAATGCCCGTATTCATCTGTTTTGTGCAGACTATCCAACAAAGTTTAATAAGCCAGTGAAGAAGAAGGATGAATAATTAGTTTAAGCAGGTAAATGCTAATTAGGGAACTCCCGAAAAGCATCCATTATATACTCGCTCAAAACACATTTTACAGCCCTGGTTAGTGCTGTAATGCAAATTCTGTCAAGGCAACTGCATTTTCTGTAATTGAGATGTGTACGTTTGCTTTGCATAACAGATGGCTCTGTATGCTTAGAGTGATAGCTAGGAAAATAATAATTGCATTATTCTGGCCAAAAGAATATTAGCTCTTGGGTCTTGGCCATTTCAGTCAGTCCTCCTGCCAGCACAGCATATGCACATATATGGATTGGATTTTCAAGGAAATTGATGCATCTGGAATAGTGTGGCCATCTGAAATATCATCTGTTCAAGAAAAATTTGGCTTTAACCCTGTGCTGGTTTCTCCTTAAAAAGCAATAGATTCCATTGCTTCTCTACTGTGGCGTCAAGTCAGTCTTTTCCTAAAATCTGAGGCAAATCATTGAGGTTTCCATAGAATAAAGCAGCTGTGCAGACATGGTAGAGTAGCTGGCAACTTCCGTGCAGTGCTTCCCCACCTTTGCATGGGATGGGTTGTAAAGTGCATATCAATAGTCAGCGTCTTGACTCGCCCAGGGGTAGACGCTGGCCACAATGGGCTGTTGCCCTCTGTGGAGGTTGTGTCCAGTGTCGCCCAAAGGGTCCAATGCGCAGGTAGAGGCCGCGTGGTACGGGACAGAAGTCTTCATCTGAAGGCGTTATGCAACTGAAATGATGAAGGGTAAATCACTACAAAGTGATTTTTGCATACACCAATGAGTGTATTTGGAGTTCTAAACAAATTTAGAAATAGTTCTGGGTTAACATGGAAATAATTTGATAGGGCATGGTGTGTTTTGAAATGCCTAAAGAATGGGGGGAAAATCTATGCTAAAACTTTGGGAAAGGTTTTCCAACCCAATTAATGTTCTAAGTTCTAAAAAGGTAGTTGGGGGTCCTGAGACATAACTCTTCGCAAGTTTCTTCAGTGCCCTCTTTCAATTATGGGGTATGGGCTGCTCACTGGTGACATACAGTGTAAATGTACTCAAAGTTATTCAGTTAAGTACCTCCTTAATCTTTTACACACACACACACATCCTTAATTAAGTGCAAACCAAACACTCTGCTTTTGTCCTACAACTTTGACTCAGTGGTTCTTCCATCAAATTCTAGACAGTGATAAGCAATCTATATAGTTATTGTCCCTTCTTACCTTTTTAAACAGTGCCATTAAATCAAGAAAATGTGCAATTGTATCATCGTATCCAGTGAAATTGTTGAAGAATACTGCGAACGTGTCATTTTGTTAGAGCATAGCCGCGTCTGCATTTGTAACTCTCAAGATGTATCTTTCTCAGTTTTATTTTCTTTCAACATGTAAATAAATATGGTGGCTTTGAAACGGCTTATGTTCTCAAGAAAGAATTAGGAGTCTTTTTTGGCTCATGAGAAACCTCAGTAGAGAAGCTTCTACCCAGCTCAGTTGTGTAGCATGAATACAGAGACAGCCAGAGCAGGTGTGTACTGGGTGGAACTCCGGGTGTCTAGGATGCGTGCTTGCCACTTATTTTCTCTAAGATATTTTCATATTGTCATGATGATACGAATGAAGCGTTCTATGATGATACATCTTCAGCAGCCCTTTGACTTTGCCAGGCATAATCATTTAACACCCAAGATATGGTTTCAGGTTGTAGAAAAATGCACTGTTGACTTGCATCCCTGGGTGCAAATGACTCCTAGGTACTCATAATGAGACCTTATCTTAAAGGAAGAAACCCGAATAGCATTGCTGAGTTTGCTTTGCATGGAGATTAAATGACTTCTTATATCTGGTGATGGTGTCCAGAGCTGCTAAAGACAACTCTGCTCTTTACTTAAAATGGAACAGGCGAAAGTAAACATGAACAAAGAAACCAGAGTGGTTTCCCTAATACTGAAAATGCAGCATGATGGGTAGCCAGCTTTTATGAAACCTCTTCCAATGTGTTAAGGGGCTCAATCGCCAAAGAATCCAAAAGAGACTTTATATGGTAAATAAAAAGCATTTCTACTTCCATAGAGGATTTAAAGCTTACAGAAATATTTATTTGTTGGTTTATAGCCTCCTCTTTCCAAAAAGGAAATAGCTTACACAAACATATACAATAAAAAGTAATGGCAAAATAGAACTAGGGTCTAAGGGAAAAAAAGATAAAAGTAGGTAATCTGTTACCTCGTAGTAGGAGAACACAATAAAGGCTTATAAGAAGGGATATAAATGGTCTGATAAAGTGTCAAAATTCCCTATGAGCTTCCTGGCAACCAAAGCAAAAAGAGAAACATAGCCAACCATCAAAAATAAGGAATGTATGGCTGAATCGCTTTGCTGTGTACCTGAAACTATCACAACATTGTTAATCAGCTATACTCCAATATAAAATAAAAAGTTAAAAAAAAAATAACAGTTACACAATGTTCAGAATGCCTGGGCTTCTCTCAGTGATGGCCAGTGTTTTAACAACCAACTTCCCAGTATTCCAGTAACAGTCAATTATGTTCTAACAGCGTATACCCTGTTTTTAACAACTAGATACCCAGCATGGTAGTTGTAGTTTTTATATCACCTGACACCCAGTTTCTTACAGTAGACATTGTCTAAATCCAATACTTTATCCAACTGATGCTGAGCATTTTTAATGTTCAACACAGAATGTTCTGGACAGCGGGTTACTCAATGGTATGAGAAAACAGTAAATACACTTGTTCTTGGTACACCGCCAAGCCCAGTGCTTCAAAGGGCAGCCATTGTCCCAACATGCTCATGTGGTTCAGGGCTTGAGCCCAGCTAGAGGGTGCATTGAAAAAACTAAAAAAATAAAAATAAGGAAGTATCACTTCATAAGGAAAGGAAAGTTCTTCTGGGACTGAAATATTAAAATAAATCTCAAATACAATTTCTGTGGAGGCTAATATATGGATTATGCCATATCGATTTGCTTCCATTGGAGTCCACATTCAGAACAAGGCTATAATGACCCATGAACACACATATCGCCAATCGCGTAAGCCGGCAGAAGATTCTTCTCTCAGATGTTGGTATGCCAAAGATCATTTTGACAATGATGTTCTGGCATCCAGGACTTACAATAGCATTAAATAGTTTGATGGTTTATGTGCTTTTGAATCAGCTTTCCCTAATCCATCCTCAAATCCTGCATTTTCTTTTAAATGCTGATGAGAAATTCAACATTTTATTTGCCAGAGGCAGAGGACATGGGTCTCAGTTAACCAGAGGATATAAATGGACTCTTTATCTTCTGAAAACATGTTATCTTGAAATTGGAGGGAGAGATGATGATTCGGATGCACGTCTATGCCAGCAAACTGTTCTCAAGTTAACATAGAGTTCTGTTTAAAACATAATGGGTCCTAGAGCAGACTGGGAAATTAGCAGATTTTTACATTGTGATACCATGAGGAAATACCCTAGAGCCAATTAAGCCCTCTCTTGAGATATACACTAATTACCCCCCATGACCTCCAGTGCCCAGCTTGCATATGAGTCACTTCTTTCTTCTCACAAAGTCCCCATCCTGCTAGAAGATACCTCCTTGCCATTGTAAGCCAGCTGGAAGGTAGCTGTCTACCTTGTAGATATGCTATCTACAAGGTTACACATTGGCTTGGTTCAAGGCAGCTTGCTGAAAGGGGTAGGGTGGCTGCAGCTATAAGAGCTAATAGAGGTGAAGGCAAAAAGGGGTAGATGGTCATTTTAAATTTTGTCTTTTTTTTAAAGCCATGCAGATATATTTACCATAAACTCCTTTCCCCTTCCTGTTGTTCATCTCCATAGTTTAGGTTTCTCTGCATTTGTTATATAGAATGGCAAATAAAATTACAGCTACAGCATAAAAGTACAAGGTCAAATAAATGACAGAGCTCAGTGTATTTGTGAAGCTATTCTGAAAGGGAACCATGGTGCCAAATGCGGTTTATTTGAATAATAAAGAAGAATTAGATTCCCCTGATAACTTGGCTGAGGGCCAATAAATCACTAGAGGTTAAAGATGCTTTGCAACTGCTATGTCTTTCTTTTCCTTTTCCATAGTGCAGGCCTCAACTCTCCCATTCTATGTTTTTCAATGCAAATCAAGTTGAGGTTAGTATGTGGTTAATACTCTTTGCTTCCATGCTTGTGAAAGATATATAGATAGAGATAGAGATAGAGATAGAGATAGAGATAGAGATAGAGATATTTAGCAGGGTAAAAAAAAAAAGAAGTCATTAGCTTACAAGTTATTACTCTTGTTTGGCATCATCACATCCTATATAGCTAGAGTATAAAGACAAAACAGGTATTATTTCAACACGGCAGAGGGCTTATAATAATGGAGCCAAGTGTTAGCATTTCTTCAGTTGGTGTATGAAATTGATGCAACACTAGGATAACAGAGGTTCCTTTAATAAACGAATACACACAGCTCTCCAAATATTGCTTGGTGCCCCCCCTTTTAAAGTCAGTCAAGTAGGCATACCTTAATTTTTTAAAAAAAGAAAAATGTATCATTTTCTGCAGCTTGTGTTTTGTCATTATTGTTGGTTTTTAACCTCAGCAAGTCTGCATTTTTCTCCTGTGCTAATCGTAAAAAGTTCATCACTTCTTGTGTAACAAAGAAAAATGCCCTTTTGAATGTGGAAGCTCTGAAGGTTTAGAGACTATTGAGAAAAAATAAGTATCAAAATAATTCAGAAACAGGACAAGGCACAGTGGCACATTATCAATTTACAACATTTAAATTGATAAATGCTTGGTGGTGAAGGCCTACAAGGGCACTTTGAAAAGCAAATAGCGACCTGGTGAAGAAATTGATTTCCACCCCCCCTCGAAAATGACTGCATGATGCATCATTTGACTGCATGCTGTCCGAATGCTTGACAGAGATAATCTCAGCAATCCCACGGGTGACCTTATCGTTCTCACCAGGACAACTTTGTCTACGTTCTGACTTTGTGCATGTCAAGGTTCCTCCCGGCAGGATCCTTGGGGGAAAAAGTTCCTCTGTTCGATCCGGATATTGAACTGCTCGCTCTTTCCCCTATTCCTTCCACCCCACCCTCCCAAATAGGCAAACACACCTCTTTATTTCATCCATAATTATGAACGAGCCAGGCTGAAGAACGCGGCAGCTCTGCATGCTGGATCTTTGTGGAAACCCTCATTACTATTTAGTTTACAGAGTTCTAGGTGATAACCTATATTAGCGGGGATCTTTTTATCAGAAAGAGTAGAAAAATTCCCTCCTGTTCTTCTATAGTATGTTCCCGTCCTTAGCAAAATTGAAAAAGCTAGCCGGTTTCTTTCTGCCTTGTTCTTGCAAGGGATTTTTTTATTCCTCCCCTACGATCGTTACACAGAAAGCTTCTGAAACTGTTTGACTCCATACCACTTAGTTTCTAATAATGTTGTTCCCTCACCATCCAGTAATTCTAGGTTTTTCTCTTGTAACTTTAAAATTATTTAATACTGACATAAGCCCCAGAGAGCATGTCACAGTGGGCTGTTGAGCTTTGAATTGTCGTGGCAGCCTCTGTGGCAGAAATCTGATGGAATCCACGAGACTTCATCAGGACCACTGGTGTTTGGAAAATATGTTTCTGCCAGGGAGGAATAATTGACAATTTTTTTATGCTTAAAATATTTCTGTTGGTATATGTGGATGTGGATGTGTGCCTGTCTATTTATTTATCAGTGATCTTCCTGCCACACAGCTCATCCTTGATCATTACAATTCTCGATTAGCCATTTCTTGAAAGCGGCAAATACCCTGCCCGGGTTGGCACCCTGAAGCTACAGTCCCCACCAGCTCTGACACCCTCAGTTCACCATATTCAACCCCTTTTACCTCGTTCTTTCATCCACAACATTAATTCTGAGTGAACAAGACGTGCTTCCTTGCTTTTGACAAGATTTGCTGCAGTCTCATGCGACAAAAACCCAACACTCATTCCAGATTCAGAAAGTAGGATTTATAACAGCATTTTAATTTAATGTTGGATGTCGAACATATAAAGAGATCACAGTAGTACTAGAGCTGAAAATTGATGCCTTTTTTATTAGTGTCCTCTCAGAAGTGGGTGAGACGCTGTTTGTGCAATGGAGCACAGAGCAGCACAGTCAGATGAATGAGGATATGCTATCTGCAAGGAATCATATTTCAAGCCACTGTCGGCCTCTATTGATGTGCTCAGAGTTGAAAGGTTATGCTAGTAAATGCCACCCGAATTTCCAGCATTAGAAATCGGTAGAATAATCCGCTGGCTGTCACTTTATGCTCAGCCTAAATGCACTGCATGGGAATGTTTTACTTATTTTAACTCCAAATTAATTTCTTATTACTGGTGCATTGCTTTCTCTCTTCCATGCTTCCATCAGTTCCCAAATGGAATTGATTTTTAACAGGCCTTCAGAGTAAACCAAAATCTCCGAAACAAAATGAAAGAAATTTGAGTCATCATACGTGAGAATTATATTCTTTTCATTTATTCCTTTGAACACGTTTTATCAGGCATTGAGGCTAAAACACAGAATGTCAGTATGCAAAAAGGGCTTTTCTAGTTAGACTGAATTGCAGAATCACAAGACAATAAAAGGTAGGCTCACCTTTTTCAAATGTATAATTTGAAGACCTTTTACGTTGCGTCTTAATTTCTGGAGGTAATGCGATCAAGAGAAAAAAGAAAATGCAGTGTCTTCATTTTGTGGGATCAAGAAGTCTAAAGTCAGAAAAAAATACTTTTTGAGGCGCTAGCTTGTTTTATTTATGTGGATAAAATGGTTTTTTCATATTCGTTTTTAAAATAGAGCACTAAGCAAAAGTAAGATGGAGGAGAAAATTTAGTCATCCTTCTAAGTCCGTAATTTATTCATTTTAAAATAATGAAACGGTGTTTTTCTGAATTAACCCATGTATTATTCATGCAGGCATTGGCAATGTAATGTCCCCAGTTTTCTGGAAAGCAATGTACATTTCTTTGCCTGACAAGCAGTATTTTCTATATGGTATTAACTTAATGGCTTATTTTATTATGCAAAGTTGGAAAGTAAAGATAATTTCTGTCTATAATGTGGTGCTTATATAGGTAATATATGCAAAATAATACCTCTACACCTAAGCCTTCCTCAGTTAGCCCGGCCCCTAGGAGAGTGATGAGTGAGGGCAAACTGCTCAAATGAAGAATAAGAAATAACTTGACCTCCTGGGAAGAAGGTCATAAAATCATTAAATTCATGTGAAATCCAAATTTCATTCCTACACACACACATTCAATCTGTATTGGGTTTCAGCTCTTACATAAGAAGACAAGGTTTTCATGACAGGAGTGACATAGCAACAATTTCAGTGATAATATCAGTTGGAATATAATAAGGAGATCGACTTTAGGTTTTTGCATAAGTTCTAGAACTAGGCTGATAACCTGAAAACTTATGCTGGTTTTAGACAACAAATGCCATGTGGCTTTTATCCTTCTTATTCCGTCTGCCCCCTTTGGATGACAGCCCAGAGATGCAATCTCTTTTTCCTAAATAGTCATTTTTAAAGAGACTGATAGCAGTCGTTCCGGTGATTCAGAGCATCTTTTGATGCGTATTTGTGTAAATAGGTGTCTATTCACACGCCTTTATACATATATAAATGTATAAAATTGATTTCTTTCTGATTTGGTTTTTGTGCCTTCTGCACTCTTATCTACAGATGTAAATAACTTCCCAAATGAGTCACTAAAACAGCAAACCAGGTTTTCCTTTGGTGTCTCCTCCCCTTTTCAGCCTCCTACAACTGCACATTTACCACATTCAATAATAAGACAAAAACTTCCGCTGATGCTGTTAATTTCGAATGTGCTGGCAGATTAAATCTATTACTTTCAAGAACTATGCAAACTTTTTGAGAGCAGAAGAATGTATGCAGAAAGAAGTTATCCCTGGGAAAGAAAAAAGCGGTTTGAGATTGGATGTTTTTAGGGCAAGGCAGGGCCCTTGGCAGAGATGACAAAGAATACCTATGAGCCAACTGTGGCGTTTTGGTAGACCTCAGAAGTATGTCCGTAATAGCATTTGGGTATCATGTAAAGAGTCATAGACTGTGTTTAGCTTTTCTTCTAGGTTTGAGAGAAGCAAGTTTTGTATCGAGCAGCCCCCTCCCTTTTGGCCTCTCTCCCCAATAGGAACCTTGCTTTAGAACCACAGGTAATCCCTTTTAAGTAACGCTTTGCCAAGGAAACAATAGAAAATTGCCTCTTGATTAGGAAAGAGCTAAGGCTTTAAGAAGCAGACACATAAGGGATGGTTTCACAAGTTTTACTATCATTCTATAGCCTGTCTTGACTTTCAGGTATTTGTTGCTACCATACTTTATTAGATGCTTAGATCTGGTTAACCAAAGTCCTTAACTGTTAAACCAGATACTTTCAGGAGCTTAAAAAATAAAAAAAAAATTGCAGAAAATGTGCTTGGCTACATATAGCAGAGACCCCGTGGAGTGTTTCCAGAAAACAAGAATGGTAGCATTAGCTAGGATCTGGTTCTTTGCTATGAAAGGTACAGGCTTGCTTTGTTTTAAGAAATGTTGAGGCTAGCAAATTGCAAAATGACTAAATAAAGATTATTTGTATTACCAAGTGTTCCTTTAAGTGGTGAATTCCTTTCTTGCTTTTAAGTATCTATGAATAGAATCATTATCTACTTGAGAAATCAAAGTGGGGGGGCAGTGAAGGAAGGGGCAAGAGGCACAAAAATTAAAGTGTTCAGAGGCATTCCATTTGAAGATCAATCAGAAACAACTGTGTGGAAAATGAGATTCCATTGTTGGCAGACAACTTTTTAAGAGCAAGCAGGGCTCAAGGCTCCTAGTAAGCATGGGGATCTCCTAGCCTCAGTTCCCAAACTTAAGGGGAATGTTGTTTGCAACCTGGTCAGACTGTTCATTCTAGTTGTCCAGGGTCACGTCGAAGTGCTTGCAGTGGAGGGTAGGAGTGCTTGTGATGTCCTGTCTGCATATCTGTTTGAATTTACAAAAGTCTGCACACCCCTCAGGACAGAAGATGAAAATTCAAGGAAAAGAAGAGGTAGACTGGGAACCAATTCCCTGAAATTATAAAAAGAAAAAGCATAATTTTTCCAGTTCATTCATTAGAATTGACATCACACGGTTTGCAAAGACCAAGAAAGGACCGTGCCATTTCACTACATTCAAAACCTTTTCACTTGAGCAGACAAGTAAATCCTGCACTGACTGGGATTCATTCAGCTCTTTAGTAAAAACACAGGCCTGCAACCTTGGGTGTAACATACATCGAAATTAGAAGAGTTGAACGGAAGATACTTTTAAAATGTCACAACTGCTCCCTGACATTGGATGATATGTTTATCCATTCATTATCACTGAGAACACCTGGGGTGGTGCTCAGGAAATCATATAGTGCCTTTTAAAATAATTATAAAAGAAGCATAAGATTAGCAAGCTGAGGGGAAAATAGACAATCCTGAATCATGATGTTACTAATTTTGATCTGTTTAGGGGCATCACAACAATGTATTAAATGACTGCAACTGTCAGAGCTCTGAGTAGAGAGAATGCCAAGTACGACTCTTTGTACAAAGCAAATGTTTTCCTGGAGGTGAAATCCCAGCATTAGTTTTCTGTTTATAACGTTAAGACACTCCACTGATGGTGTTTTCTGTTGCTGGTTTCTGGCTTGGCCTGCCTTGTATCTATCAGACGTTCTGCCTTGGGAGAAGCAGGAGAAAGCCCTCTGGACAGGGGTCCTGGAGACCTGGCTCTGGTCACCTGGCTCTGGTGTTGTCTCTGCTTCTGATCAGGCGAGTGAGCTTCGAAAAGCCTGGATCTTAATTTTTCTTAAGTGTGAAGTGAAGTGATTTCTCAGGCTCCTTCTTCTTTAAAAAATGTGAAATTCATTCAACACTGGGCATTTTATCCTCAGCGCCAGGGTCGGGGTGGGGGAGGGGAGCCTGGAAGAAGTAGGCTATTTTATTTTTAACCTTCAAAGGAATTTAGTTGAGCAGATGCTACCCTGCACTAGTCAGAGTAGAAAAGAAATGATATGGCTTTTAAAGGGCACATCTAGCATATCTACTGGGGGTAAAGTAATTCTGGCAATGCTTCAAAGGATATAACTTTTGATGGCCAAGTAGGTAGGCTATGGAATGAAATCACATATGGCAGGCTGTCAAAGTCTCCTACACTTTCAGTACATTTATATAAGTGCAAATGGAGGCTGCTTAGACAGAGTCCCGAGCAATTTCCTGCTAAGACTGCTTTCAGATTATCTGATATTATTTGACTAAATTATCTCTGTAGAAGCTGAGGACAACTTTTATGATCAAATATTTTGAAATTAGTTTTCCTCGTTGGCAGACTATCTGAAATATGAATTGCTCTCGTTTGAGCACTTGAAATTGAAAGGCTTTGGTAATAGCAATTATATAAAAACAAGGGTACTGAAGTGCTGTATATCATGCTGAAGGGGATATGTTTATAGGTCAGTGATGTCAATAACTGTAGTTCTCCCAGATACCTAGCTGTTACCCTTTCATTCTGGGCTGATGCAAAGGACAGACTGACTGTCTTTTCCACGAGGGTGTTTCATTTTTGAGGATAAATTCGGATTTTATTGACTCTAGACATTTAAACATAGCCGATTTATATTTATTACATTTCCCAAACATAGAGTGTCCAAGAGTATAAAAAGTGTGAACACACTGACAATGTGTAGAATCCTAAACAATTATGTGGTGATTGACTTGTGTGCTCCTGATGCTGTGTCTGTGAAGTATTCATATCACGCTGGACCTTTTCTATTCATGTATATAGCCTCACAGTGAACAATAATTACAACTAACATTCATTAAGCCCTTACTGTGTGCCAAGTATTGTCCTAAGCACTTTACTACCATTCAAGTTTATAATCCTAACTATCGTTAGGTGCAATTACTATCCCCATTTTATAGATAAGAAAACTGAGGCTCAGAGAGATTAAATAGCTTGCCCAAAGTATTACAACTAGAAAGGGGCAGAACTAGCATTTAAACCTATCCCACTTTACTCCAAAGCACTCATTGTTAACCATTATTATTATTGCTAGCTGCCTCTGGGAAGTTGTAGGTAATTAACAAGTAGAATTTTTCAATGTGTATGGGTTAAGAGAGGCTGAGACTTGGAGCAATTAACCATCCTGTTCAGAACCATAAAATAGTTACTCTCACAATGCCAACGTCTATAAGTGAGGTTCTGAAACCATCGGTAAAGTTACATATATATATTCAAAAACTCTGATAGTCAACATTAGAAATGTTCCAAAATTCAGTAGCAGGGCCCAGTAATAAATAATAAGGGTCTAAACCCAGAGTACCTAGGATATTCCCCACACATTTAATATATATTCATGCATGCCAGCATTCAGCCAATACTGAGTGACCCACATGTGTCCAAAATATAATTTAAAAAAACTGAGGTTATTAATAACTAAGGCATAGCTCCTGCCCACAAGGACCCAGTGTCTTCAAAGTGTCATAGACATGGTAACCAAGCTACAGTGTCCTATACATTGTAGGCCTCAAATATTTTAATAAATAATGAATGTCACATGTTCCAATAAAGAGATGCGCTATGTAAACCACAGGAATAGAGAGTGTGGCTGACTAACTCTGCCTAGAGAAGTTTGCAAAGGATTTACCAAAGAAATGGCGTTTAGGTCAGGTGTTCATGGGCATTTTCCACTTGGAAAAGGGGAAGGTGATATTCCAGGCAAAGGGAGGCATACCTGCAAAGTCATTTCTTAAGGCAAGAGATGAGTCTGGGAAGTTAGGACTGGACCGTATTGTAAAGGATGTTAGAGGAAGCTAAACAAATTTGACTTTCTCTTCCAGACCCTGGGAAACCATCAGATGTTTTAAAGGGAAAAGTGAAATAATAAATCTGTGCTTCAGAAAAAGTATTCTGGCAAAAGAAGTTTAGAAGATAGATGTCAGTCTTCCAATTACAAGACAGATAAATAGCCCAGGAAAGAGACTTTTAAAAAAGAATTACAATAGGGCACATCAGTGGAAATAAAGAGAAGGGGATGAATTTGAGAGGCCTCTTTCGGGCGAGATCAGTGCCTTGGTGACTGATCAAATGTAGTGGAAAGCAAGGAGGAAATGCATTTTTACAACTTAGTTCCAATTTAGATGTGAGACATTAGAGAAACTTGTGGGACATCGGTTGAATAAACAGGCTCCAGAGCTCAAGAGAGAGGTTGGGTTCAGAGTTACAGGTTGGGGAAGTGGTTAGCATATAGATTGTACCGGGACCCAAAGGAGGTGGATGAGATTACCAAGGAGGAGAGAGTGGGGGCAGCTGAGAAGATCCCAATTTACTGACGGGCCAAGGGTGAGATGGAAGCATGTAAGATGAAGCACAAACGATCAGAAGGCAATCTGGAGAGTCTCCTCCTCAAGAAGAAGCATGGATGTTGCCATTAGGAAAGTCAAAGAAAGATTTTTCAAAAAGGATGTGATCAAGTGTCCTAAAGTTATAATATCATGGGGATAGAAAACAGCCATTGTGTCCCTCAGTTAGAAGATGACCAGTGCTTTGAGTATCATCAGGAGCACCACGAAGGCTGAAGGCAAAATTCAGGGGCTGTTGGGCTTCCCTGGTGGTGCAGTGGCTGAGAGTCCGCCTGCCGATGCTGGGGACACGGGTTCGTGCCCCGGTCCGGGAAGGTCCCACATGCCGCGGAGCGCCTGGGCCCGTGATCCATGGCCGCTGGGCCTGCGCGTCCGGAGCCTGTGCTCCGCAACGGGAGAGGCCACAGCAGTGAGAGGCCCGCGTACCGCAAAAAAAAAAAAAAAAAATTCAGGGGCTGTTGAGAGAGTGGTACCAATGAGTGCAGTGACTGTCAGCGTCTCTGCCAGGCAGTTCAAGGGTAAAGAAGGTGCGGAAGGTGAAAGTAGTTTGAAGGAGGGCTGGGCTTGATGGGTCTCGTTTTTACGCTTAGATGATGTTAACATTAGTCAAGAAGTTGCATGTAGAGAAAGATACATTAAAGGTTTGAGAAAGGGAAAATCTCTGGACCCAGGTCTCAAAAGGATAAGCTTTGTGTGAAGGGCATGAACTTGGGAAATAGATAGGAATAGCTCTCTCTCTTCTGCTGGAGAGAAGTTGGGGAATGGACTTGGAAGATGGAAATGGAGAAGGAGAGAAATAAGTTTGGAAGGAATTCATTGTGTCTCTCGCCTGCTAAAGGTGAGGCCTGAAGATGTCTACGTAGTTACTTTTGCTAGGCTTGATCAGCCTTGGTTCATCCACATGGGGGTGCAACCGGCAGAGATATGATGTAGCAGTGATGCCAGACATAAGGCAAGGTCAAAGCTGGAAACACCAGTCACAGACTAAGGCCAGGGTAACTCCCTTTTCTGCCAAATCTGATGGAGGTACCACCCGTGAGACAAAAACTGTAGGACATTCTAAGGGGGAGTAGTGGATTCAGTTGTGGGCCAAGGCCTAGTGCAATTAGCTAGTACCATTTGATGAAACTTGATAGCTGTCAGAATGAGGTCTGCTGCCTTTGATCTTTCCGCTGTTGATAGATGATCAAGTCTACTACAAAGACTGCCAGATCTAAGACTCAGGAATTGTATTCATTGATCCCCCTATTGACATCTGATAATTTATATAGAAAGGGAAAAAAGTGGGGAAAATATTTTCTGTAACAATTTCAGCTTTGAAATCCCATCTTTGCTTCCTTTTCTGCTCCCCTTAATTCACATATAAGCAGCCCATATGATGGGTGATTTTGCAGGTCTCTCTTTGCATTTGTAGGTTTTCCAATTGTCCTATACATTCCCTCTGAATACTGAGGCTCCCACATTCCTTTTCTGCTCATCTGTCTCTCCGTACAATTAGTACCTAATTGGTAAAAGGAATATTCTTGTGGAGGTCCAGTGCCTGAGTCCTTCAGTAAGCTCTTGGTAAGGGAAGTGATTTGTTTGTTTTGCTGTTTGGAGTTTATTTTATGGTGAAAGATCAAAAAAGCCTTTGGGCTTTTCAAATTCATTTCTAATTGTTCGTGTTAATTGTCTCTGACTATAAAACAGAAAACTCTTTAATAGTTATAACTAGACATATCTGCCATAGATGATTTAGTTCATGTCCAAGTAGGTGATAGAGAGTATATAAACTCAAGATCTTGAGAATGTGTCTCAATACTGCTTTTCGTTTCTTGAGAAAAGAGAATAGAAAGAAGGAAATAAGGAGAGGGAAGAAGAGAGAGAGAAAGCTAAGAGAGAATAAAGATATGATTTTTAGCCCTCTTCTCCCCCCCGCCCCCAGAGCCCGCCTTCGGCAAACCCTTGGGCTGCCGAATACAAACCTGTAGCAAACTGGAGTTTTACAAGTATTTAAATGGAATGCGTAAAGTAAGGCGTGATATATGCCCACTTGCAAAGTGGGCCCATTAAATGAAACAAATGCCACCGAGTCTCTGTTTCCAGCTGAGGTTATAATGTGAGGGATGGTCGTGAGCGCCAGATTCCCTTTGTATTCGCTGTCATAAACCACACAGTTTATAGCGCCATATGAATTTGTAGAGCTGATTGTTTTATTATATTTGAGTGTAAATTTTTCATCCCTTTCCATTCCGCCACCATTCTCAGAGAATACAGGTTTTATGCTGATACGATGTTTCCTAGCTCTGGGCATGGCCTGGCCCTACTACTGACTGTAATTTACTTTTTGGTATCTGTCGCCTTGAGCCTGCCTTCTGACTAGCTTGTTGAATGATGTGCTAATCCATTATATTTTTCAGACAAGTGTATCGACCAGTATAAACAGACTGGAGGGCACAAACCTAAATGAAAACTATACTTCCCCGAATCATTTAAAAAGCTCCAGTTTGGTGGCAGTGCACAATAACTGGGCTCTGTACATAAGTAAAGGAGAGGGAGATCTCAATAAATAAAACCAAAAAATTGAAACATCCCTGCCTGTAGGGGCTTAGTCCAGGTTTCAAATGTTCACCTTTATTCACCTCTATTTTTTTTTTTAACACAATGATCAGAAGGGGCTACTTTAAAATGCCCTCTTCTAATACAAATCTGGAATAAAACACAGCATTTAGCATCTCCTGCCATTGGTGAGGCTTTCTCACCTGCGCTCCCATCCTGGGGTGTCTTTCACTTGAAGACACCCATGTACATGGTTGTAACATGTTTATACATGTTAAGAGCAGAAAGCAGACACTCAGAGGAATTTCCGCTGAAAAGTTAAGCCTTACATCAGCCCCTTTTGAGTCTTTCCCATTGTCAGAAATGTGGGAATGGACAGCCCAAATGGTTGGGTGAAAATACATTTCAAATTAATCTTCCTTTTAAAAAAGACTGTCAGGCAAACCCAAGCTCTTCGATTTGTAAGACCAAAGGCATGAAGTAAAGATTTACCTGTCACACCGTGAGTAAAGGTACAGTAGCTGCTGAAACTTTGGGTCTGTCCATTCAAATGTAGCCTGACAACCAGTAACATTGTAGAAATGGTGTTCTTCAACTCAAATTACAGCACAACCGAAGGGAAGCAATTCCCTGATGATGAACAGGGGCTCAGTTTGTTTCCTCACCTCTTTGATGCCTGTTACTTTTACAAATAGTTATACTGGGGAATTACTTAGGTCTTTTAAGATGGCCGATGTAAAAAATAGAAACCCATGCTTCCCAAATCTTTTGCTCAGCTTCTTGAGGTTTGCAAGGCATACTGTGTGTTTTTCACACTTGTTTTATCCTTAGGGACAGATACAGACCATCACAGACCTTTTGGTCTGCAGAGAGATAGGGAGGTTTCAGAGCACATTCCCGCACCTCTCGCTGGATGGTCACAGTCATCTTGGAATGCGGCGTATAAGGAGTTTATGCTCATTTGACAGATGCAGAAACTAAAATTACGAGTCATGAATGGCCAAGGTCACAGAACCAGCGAGTGGTAAACCAGGACTCTCCCTCTTGGTTCCATCTCTCCCAACCACTTCCTTTCTAAGAGGTCCTCAGCCAGTGCTGAGACCTTCATCTCCTGTTAGGAAGGGGACGGTAAAACAAAAGGACATATCCTCTCTGTCCTCTGTCCTGACTGCCACAGCCAACACCACCTTTCTACCAACAACACAGCCCCCAAGCAGCTTCGCTCCTTTTCAGGATAGAGGAAGTTAAAACATTGTTGAACAAGAAAGCTTGTGGAGACCCTGAGCCACAGTCCTTATGACAGCTTAAAATGCCTGATCTGCACATGCATGGACCTGTGTAAGGACAGTCGGTGAATAAATCCTTCCCCCGATTCCAATGACAAATAAAAGGACGCCTTGTGGCCACACGCAACCCTTCTTTGATCTCGGGTGCAGTATCTCTCAGCATTGTGCCAATTTTAAACATACCACATGAAGTCTGAAATGTATTTCTGGGCCTAAGACAGGCTGTTGGGTCAGTATCTTCCTTCTAGTTCTTTCTAGAGGAAATGATTGCCCACTGATCTCTTTGTTGTTTTGAGAGTTCTAAACTCACATCTCCTTTGTCTCCTTCTTGCTTCGCAAGTCAGATGGATACCGACACCTGTCCTCTGCTCACTCAGGGGTTTGGCCAATGGGTCAGGTGATCTATCCTACATTTTTAAATAGAGCCATCAAAAACCTGCCTAGTAATGGGCATCAAATAAGGATTCATTATCTGACTGAGTGAATGTATATCCTCCAACTCCCAATAGAGTATTTTGCTCATGTGAATAATCCTGAAATCAGAGACTTTCTAATGGGTCAGGGAATTCTGAACTTTGTTTCAATCTTCCACTTTAACGGACCATGAGGAGGCATGACTAGGACCAGCCGTCAGGGAGACTGGGTTACTTGCCCAACTTACTCATTATCTGATGAAACCAGAGAGCAAAACAGAGTTATCTTTTCTGACAGAACAGCACATTACAATAATGAAGGGGGTTCAAACATTATCAGTGTCTACATAGCAGGAAGTGGGCATGAACTTACACTTAGGGAGAATAGACTGTTTGCCAGGCCCAACATCTGCAGTATTAGGAACAACAAGACAGCAAGTTATAGCTCTTTGAGCAGATGGTGGGTACCAGAAACTACCCTAAACTCTTCATACATGATTTCTCAGTTAACACTCACAACAACCCTACGAGGTAGATTCTGCCAACACAGTTTTATGACGTGGAGTTCGCCATTGTCTCCATTTTATCCAGAGTTTCCAGTACCAGCTAGAGAGAGAGCTCTAAGCTCTTTGATGGAGAAGTGAAGGTGTTTGGGCAGGTTTTAGGGGGAAAATGAATTCCAGGGTGTGTCTCAGATGTAAGTCCTCTTATTCACATATCTCAGTAATTCAGACCCCATACCAAAATGAATAAACAAATACAGAAATAAATCTCTTCTGGGTTTAAATAATAAACCTTTTCAATCAGAGAAGCATCATATTTTATTGGATGATTTGGGCTGGGCAGTTGAATGATCTACAGGATCTCAGTATATGACTTGACAGATTTCATCTCTCAGTTCCTCAGTATTTTCACCTGTAAAACAAGAATAATTATCCAGGCTCTCTATATATTATAATGAGAGATGATAAAGACTGATGAAATATGGATGCATAGAATGAAGGATTCAGAATAAAAGTACTCCTGAGTTCATAGATATGCTATTACTAATAATGGAATTGTCCTACTCAGAAATGATTTCCCTATTCAGTTGTGCATTTAATTATGAGTCATCTTTTTTTCCCCTCATTCAACCAAACAGGTATGAGGCATCTACTCAGTAATATTGTGGGGAATGAAAAAAATGAGGAAGTTAGCCTCAGTTTAGAAACAACAAAAATAAACAATGTAATGAAATATTTTCCTTGAAAATGTTTGAAAGCTGCTGGAGTTGGAAGTAGAGCTCTTGTTTTGTCTGCATGAAGCCAAACATCGAAAATGGAAAGGTTCAAGCAGTAATACAGATGTCTCAAAACATCTGGATGTTTGCTATCCTGTAGACTTACCATGTGGATCTCCTACAAAGTTCTTCCATTTTCTGTCAGGCTTTCAAATTAATTCGAAGTCATATTTTCGTGCTTTGAAGACGAAGCATTTTACTAAAATCCCTTTGTCAATCATAAAATACTAAACCTTTTCTACTTGGTCGTCTTAAAGCTACGGTCACAGTGTTTATCAACCCCCTTGTTATGGTTGGCAATAGTTTTTTGTATATTTAAAATGCTCTGAGATCTAGGAGGTTCTAGGATTTGGCCACGGGACACACCAGGTAAATGCTGAAGGGACTTATACACAAGACAGTCAGGGGTCAGGGAAGCCAGCTTTTTGGATGGAGATTTCAGAGCAACCAACTTCTTCTTTATTCAAAAGGAAGAAACTGACAAAGGTGTGGTGTAAAAGGTGGTGTCTCAGATATATTTGATAAAAATCATTGTTTGTTGTAAACCTAATCCTATGCTTAATAATTTCCTTCCAAGATGACTCCAGGGCAGAAAGAGGAAAGGGAAATAATTATAGGGGAACAGAGTGAGTCCAGATGGCAGATGTATTTGAAAGGCCTAAATGTGACCTGTGGGCTTTAAATGCTGGATGGAGGGCCTTTTACATCCCATCCACCCAGCCTGCAGACTTCCAGCTGTGGTGGTTGCCCTCAGTGCCCCCAGGGCGGTACAGAACCAGGGGCGGCTACCTGCTGCCTCCTTTCTTTACAACTGAGGACACCATCTTCATGACTATAAAACCAAATGGCTTCACTCACTCTTAGTTTTCTTACTTAAAATAATCTCATTTTATTCACATCTGTGGGAAGCTCCAACTCTGGCCTAGAACTACTATGCTTTGTTTCATGTTTTTGGTTTTATTTTTTTCCCAAAATGGCTCACGTTGTTTTAATTACTTTCCGTCAATACTTGGAAGAGCTAGTTTTGAAGAAGCCGTCTACTCCCTCCCCTCTCAAACATGTTAATCCATTGATGCTTCAAAACCCAAGTATCATCCACACATCAAAATATGTGAACCTTAGCAAGATAAAAGCTGTCCAAACCTGATTTTGTTTCTACACAGATGGCTATAAACATGACACTGGGATATTAGTCTTGGCTTTTCTTGACAGACCTGAAAATTGTCCATGCAGAACTGTTTAAAATTGGTAGGAAAAACTTACCCTGAAGTTTACTGTTGATGAACACTAGAGAAAGCATGTAATTAATGGAAATGCATGTCAGAATAAAGGAAAATGTGTTATCCCCTTCACTTCTGAGTCCTAGCAAAGGTGTTGAATACAGCTGATATTTCAGAGGTGAAAAGGAACTGTGCTCATTTTAGTGAAGTAAAAATGTGCGCTATAGTGTACATGTGCAGTAATTAATTTATACCCTGGCAAGTCTTCTAATTAGAAATACATTTTTTAATTACAAAAGTATCATACAGCAAAAATTCAAACAGTAGAGAGTAACAGGAAGAAGAGAAAATGCATACATTCAGAAGACTATATTGTAAACATTTCGATGCGTAGCTTCTCAGATACTTCTCTATGGATTTATAGTTACATGTGTTTGTTTCATATATGTTACCACTTTGTAACATTTTTAAAATTTAAAATATTAAATTTTAAACACTCTTTTTTAGTGTTGATAAATACACTTGCAAAGTACTGTTAATGACTACACAGCATTTCTTTATATGGATGTGACATAATTGATTTAACCGGTCTCCTATTATTTAACATTTAAGTCATTTCCAATTTTGTAATATTGTAGATTTTATTTTGTTAAATATCTTTGCAACAAAATTTTTATGTTATGTACCCATTATTATATTCTCCAGATGAGTTTTCAGAAATTGAGTCCAGAGGGCAATGTATCTTTTTGTTTTGTTTTCTTTTCTTCTCTTTTCCATTATGGTTTATTACAGGATGTTGAATGTAGTTCCCAGTGCTATACAGTACGACCTTGTTGTTTATCCATTCTGTAAGTAATAGCTTGCATCTAACTAATCCCAAACTCCCACTCCATCCCTCTCCTTTCCCTCCTCCCCCTTGGCAACCACAAGTCTATTCTCTATGCAAAGGACAACATATCTTAAGGGATTTTCGTACGTTTGGCCCAACTGTCCTCAAGATAGATGGTACTAATTGACTTTCTCACAGCACAGTACTAGATTGTCCTTTTCCTCATACCCTTGCCCGCACTGAATTTTATTCTTAAAAAAATATATATTAACAAATTGAGGGAGAAATGGCATAATCTTGTTTTACAAAAAGTTTTCATAAGGTCTGCTCTAAATTTGAATAAGGATGATCCCCAAAATGTTCAGTAACTCTTACTGAAGAACAATTTGCAGAGAGGCAATACTGATTTCATGTTGCTGTGGCATTTGCACAGGACTCTGCTGTGTTCCCGAAGTCCATGTAACATGAATATTGTTAGGCCATGTTTATCTTCCTATGTTTGTAATACCCTCTGTCTGTGCTACTAGTTTGGTTTTGTGTTCATCCTGGAAAGGACAGAGCAACAATATGCACTATTTAAAGACTTGTCTTTGCTTTCTGAAATCATTGTTTGTCTCTTTTACATGTTTGCCTGTTTCTGTATAGCTCCTTTCAAATTTTTAAGATTCTGCTCAGAAAAAAAATGCAAAATTCCCAGCAGATGTTAAGATAATGTTTCCCCGGACAGAAAGACAAAGCAGGCTTTATGTTTAATTAAATATAGATATAGTTCCTATAAATAATGAGGAAACCCCTGTCTTTAATCAAAACTTCAAAATAGTTACATTAAAAAGCACATAGAGAGCATAAGACATTTGAAGTAATAAAGGCATTTAAATGGACTAGTTGATTTTAGTTCAAAAATAATGGCATGTCTTCACTCCGCAGCTTCCCTTGGGGCAAGATAGTAAGGAAGTTTTTTGCTACTGGTTTTTTTAGGCCTAGGGGAGATCATGTGTCCTGCTATTGTCAGCATTGTTAATAAATGGACAAAAGAATCCTGCACTGAACCCCAGATGAGCTCTAAGCACTGCAGAAAGCCCCAGTCTTCTGATACCTATTTATGTACGTGAGTTGATAGGATGAAAGTAAACAGTGGCTCTCTACCACTAGTGGTTCCAAACTACTGTTGAGGGTTGGAGGGTTCTAGATTCTAACATTGTGTAATTATAAGAGGTCATTTTCCGTTTTGTTTAAGGGCAGAGAAAGAATGAGTTAGGAGCCATGCCTTGTGTAGCCAGTGGAAGATCAAGCATTCACCCAAATAGACCTGCCTCGTTCAGGATCCCAATCGGTGTACAGTCAATGTACAGCGTGCAGGCAGCTCTCTGTATCCGCAGGTCCTACATCCATGGGTTCAACCAACCGCAGATCAAAAATATTTGAAGACAATTTGCAGAAAGTTCCAAAATGCAAAACTTGAATTTGCCATGTGCAGGCAACTATTTCCATAGCATTTCCATTGTATTTGCAACTATTTACGTAGCAGTTACACTATGTTAGGTATTATAAGTAATCTAGAGATGATTTAAAGTAGACAGAAGGATGTGCATAGGTTATACGCATTTGCTGCACCAGTTTATATAAGGGACTTGAGCATCCGTGGGTTTTGGTATCTGTGGGGTTCCTGGACAACTACGTCTGGTTTTGGGTAACAGATAAGCTGCAACCTGAGAGTGAGAAGACTAAGAAATCATGTGCCGTGTCTCAAAATGGGAAAAGAAATATGGGTGACTATAAAACTGCCCCTTAGTGTATGTAAGTATTCCTGCTTAATGGTCTTTTAATAAAGATATGAAATATCTTTCAGCAAACAATTTATAAAATAATCCCCCAAGAGCTGACCTATGAAGGAAAGAGATGAACTAATGGCGTATCAATTATTAATACTTCATCTAGCGAATGTTTAGGTAGAGTGCAGATCTGCAGTTCCACAATGGAGGAAATATTCTTTTTTTTTCTTCTCAGTCTGTGTTAAGATTTCTTCAGAAGAACAGCACTGGTTTGAAGATAAGCTTAAATATTTTAAGAGACTATACATATGTAGTCAGTAAGGAAAGAGACAGGTGTCAAATAGCATTTTGAAAACCTAAGTAATAGCAATTTAAGAAGAATAGTAGATTAATATTAAAGAAATTACTTTATACTCCTTCCAGACAGCTGTGCCATAGTTGAGAATAGTCATAAAAATATGGAAAGTTAACCCCCTTCATAATCCAAGGATTCTTAACTTTGGGTTCATGGACCAACATGGAATCTATAGATGGAAGTTAGAGTCAAGGAATTTGGATAGGGGAAAGAATCACAACTTTAATTTCACTAATCTCTAACCAAAATTTAGCATTTCTTTCTATTATGAATGTAGACGATAAGCCACAGTAATGTTAGTAGTACTTGTATTTGTCACCAGTAGAAATTGTACATGTTTTCATGTCATATTACTGTTCTTGTAGATATCTTGGAATATCACTGCTTCAATTTGTTTATGGTTGTCAAACCCAGCACTGTGTTGTTTTTTAACACATTAACGAAGAAGCACCAGTATCACCATACCATATATTTTGGATGGTTTTTTGGTAACAGAATTTCAGTATAATTGGTTTCCTTTGTAATCCTACCATTTCATGCATTTCAAGACATTATTCTGAGAAAAGGTATATGTGGACTTCACTGGACTCCTCAAAGGGTCCACAGCAGAAAAAAGTATATGAACCCTCTTCATAGACGGGGTGTAAAAGTGGATCAATAAACAGGAGATAGAGTTACCAAGAGGCACTTTTCACATTTTAAGATTTTCAGAATTTGCCTAAAATCGTGGGTTGGTAATTTAAAAGAACTCAGGGCGTGGGCATTTTAATTCCACTCTTTTAATGTTTAATTCCCCTTTCTAAGGAAAGAGGTTCATGGGTCAAAGGCTGAGACCTAAAGAAACTTCTAGCCAACAGAAGGAAATATTTTGATGGACTAACTTGTCCTCATTGTACCCAGAGCTTCATGAAACATACGCAGATTGAGGGGTGGTTTAAATGACAAACTATCAGGAAGTAATTTGGTAGCACTTTTTGAGTACCTCCTGTATAATCAAAGTAGTCGTAGAGTCCAGCCCTGACCTTCAGGAGTTTACAGTCTCTTTAGAAAAAGCAAACATTCACTGAAGACATTTATGATTACCTATAAACATGCACAAATAAATAGGGTGCTAGCTGAGGATGTAGTTAAAGACTTTGGATAGCCTTGGAGCCAGTGTAGGTGAGTAGGGGAATTTGAAATGGTGGGAAAGGGCAGTGTGAAGGCACTCCAGATGTAAGGAATAAAGTGCTGGAACACTGAGCTAGAGAAGTAGGAAAGGAAGTTCATGTTTCATAGTTATAAGATACAAACTTTGGAAGAAGAGGCAGGCAGACTCAGAAGGGGAAAAGATTGAACACCAGACAAAAAATAGTGAGGTCTTTTTTTGTTTTGTTTTGTTTTGTTTAGGTAATATGCTGTTGGCATTTTGTTAAAGCAACTGGACATTGGATGAAAGGCAAGAAAGAAAGTGTCATAAGAGAACAGAATAGAGCTTGTAGTCTAGAAATACGCATGAGGTGGTGAAGGGGTACATGCCAGAGTAGGGTGGGCACTGTGAAACTGGAAAGAAATGGGTAAATCCAACAAGTATGGAAGTGGGAATAGAACAGAGGTTGGCCGTGTTGTGTGAGGGTTGAAGGGAGCATAAGGAAGACGGTTTTGGAATTTCAGAAATTTAGAAAGACGGGGCTGTGGGCCAGCAGTTGAGAACTTGGTTCCCATATCCTGCCCCTACCACGGACTTCTCCCTCCAAACAGTAGTTATGTTACATTCCTGGGCTTCATTTCGCATCTGCCAAGTGGGGTGAATATGAAAAACAAAGTAACACCTGAAGGAGTTTGACCCTTTGGGTTGAAATAACCTTATCATCTTTTATAAATTCTATGATTTCTTAGGCTGCAAACAAAAACCTACCTTGTGAATGAAAAACAAAAACAAACCAAATTAGAGTTACAGTGCTTTTATAGGAATCTTAAGCTGTGTAATGCTAACCCATTATCAGAACTAATGTCATTGTTCTAAAGGGCTTACCTACTCATAATTTCTTTAACTTCTCCACTGAGAATCATGCTGGTGCTTAATGCATTTTAGATACAGCATGAAAGTCTCAAAATGTGGGCTTTGAAACTCAGGCAAAATTTTCAGTGAGATACTACAGGATATTATGTTCAGTGGCTTAAAAATATGATGGTCTCTTTGTAGTCTCTGGACTTCTGGTTTTTTTTCATACCTTTTTGTTTTCTTTTTCTGATAGTATTTTCAGTTATAAATAAACAGTGAAGGGTCATGTCCTGATATCTGTGATTATCAGAAATATTAAATGGTGATAAATTTTCCCGACGTTAGGGGGACAGTTGTAAGGCCCCTAGTGGTAGACCTCAGGAGGTATTTATTAAGGGGCAAATAAATAAAATACCCTAAAAACAAGGCCTCAGGTACTTTCTTTTCTTTAGGGATGGGAAAATGTGGCATCTTGTTTTATTCTCTGAAAATATGCTTTATTTAAGAAAATCAAATAACAGCAATCTTCAGTTTCAAAGCAATCAGATTCATTTTACCAACTGTTGGCATATATAATAGCTCTTCGCTTTCCAAAAGGATTTTCTGGAGTCCCCCCTTCTATAGAGTGAATTCTGTACTACTTTTAAAAGATGAATTAATTTACCCAATTTATTTGAAGATAAATTGTATGAACAGATACTTTTTTTATTAAATAAATATGCATAACAGGTAATCAAGAGGAAAAAACTGGAATATAGTTAACTATAAAAGATACTGTTAGGGCTTCCCTGGTGGCGCAGTGGTTGAGCGTCTGCCTGCCGATGCAGGGGACACGGGTTCGTGCCCCAGTCCGGGAAGATCCCACATGCCGCGGAGCGGCTGGGCCCGTGGGTCATGGCCGCTGAGCCTGCGCGTCCAGAGACTGTGCTCCGCAACGGGAGAGGCCACAGCAGTGAGAGGCCCGCGTACCGCAAAAAAAAAAAAAAAAAAAGAAAGAAAAAGATACTGTTAAATAGGGACTTGACTTCCTGGTGGCGCAGTGGTTAAGAATCCGCCTGCCAATGCAGGGGTCACGGGTTCGTGCCCTGGTCCGGGAAGATCCCACATGCCGCAGAACAACTAAGCCTGTGTGCCACAACTACTGAACCTGCACTCTAAAGCCCACGAGCCACAATACTGAGCCCATGTGCCACAACTACTGAAGCCCGCATGCCTAGAGCCCATGCTCCGGAACAAGAGAAGCTACCGCAATGAGAAGTCTGCGCGCGGCCACGAAGGATAGCCCCTGCTTGCCGCAACTAGAGAAAGCCTGCACGCAGCAACGAAGACCCAACATAGCCAAAAATAAATAAATAAATAGATAGATAGATAAGATACTGTTAAATAAATTAAATGACAGCAAAAGTGATGTTTTTAAGGAATAGTAATATAATTATATATAATAATATAAATGTATAATTGCTTCCTAGTCTTTTATTTGGAAATGACACTCATTAAGTGTTTGACGTTACAGAAGTGTGTAGGAAGGAGGTATAATAAAATTGTTCTTTCAAACTTAGAAACAGGGCTTTATTCGCATTTGTAAAAATGAGAGGAGAAACAGAAGAGCTCTTGCTTTTAGATGAAAGAATCCTTCTCTTAGGGGGAAAAAGTATAAAATGAAAGTGTATTTCTAAAAAGTTACATATGAGTTCCATTTTAATAACTTATGTTGCCTTTTAAATACATTTGGAGACTTATCTTTAGTGGAACATCAGTGAATCCTTTTGGAAACTTAAGAATTACTTTGTAATGCCAACATATTTTCTGATGTGTCCTTATTTTTGTTAAGAGGTTGAAGTATATCATTTTATATAAGCAGTATTTGCCAGTAAATAAAATAAACAAGTTAGGTAACAAGTATACATATGTTTGGCATTTGGATTCACTATGTTAGCGGCCTTATTGGGAAGAAGAGACCGTGGTTACTACACCATGTGGTTTATAAACCAATACTCAATTCAATACCTCTTCTTCAAGAGAAAAACTACAGACGCTCCTATAAAGCATTCTGGAGAATATAGAATTGGACAGAGCATCGAGATACACTGAAAGACTAGAGGAGAGCGCTCAGTTCAGAGTTCAGGACTCAACCCCCAAATAAGGAACCTTCATTTGTAGCAGAGTGCCTGGGTCTCTTCTTTTCTACCCTCTTAAATAGTTTCATCCTTCTTTTATTTTCTCCATCTGTGTTTCCCCTAGATATATTAATTCACATGGTTTCAATTGGAAAACCATTTTTCGTGGCCTTTCTTGTCCTCCTAAATAATTTTAGCCTGTTGGCAGTGGATCAAGATTGCTATGCATCTGTATTTAGTTTGGGCCCCAGATTTAATTCCCATAGAATATAGAAGGATCTTATGTCAATGATTGTAAAGGATAAATTCATTTCATATCATGCTTTACCCAGGGCAAGGAAACTAGCAGTTATGATCCATGTAGAAATTCCTTAAAACGGCAATCTAATGTTGAATTTAGTATTACAGATGTGGGAACCAACTGTCTAGGTTCAAGGTCTGGTTTTTCAAATTTAGTAAATCAGTGACCTTGGGAGGCTGTGTACTCTATCTACATGCTTCAGTTTCTTCATCTGTAAAATGGGAATCATGGTAGCATCCACTTCATAGCACTGCTGTTCTGATTACCTGAGATAATTCATATAGCACACTTATCACAGTGCCTGACACTTCTTTTTCAACTTTTTTTTTTCTTCTCATTATTAGCCCATCAATGCAACTCCTCAGTCCACTGAGAACAAATCACTAAGATTATTCTCCTTAAAATTCTGATTTCAGTATAAAAGATTTTTGAAGAAGATAATTTGAAGACTTTTATTTGGATTGGGTCTCCTTAAAACCAACCAGTTAAAGAGTGCCCCAGATGATAAGTTCTCCCCCAACAATATAAGTTCCGCAGCTTTAACAGCTAAAGCTGCCCTGGTTTCGTTTCTTTTTTTTTTTTTTTTTTTTTTTGCGGTACACGGGCCTCTCACTGTTGTGGCCTCTCCCGTTGCAGAGCACAGGCTCCGGACACGCAGGCTCAGTGGCCGTGGCTCACGGGCCCAGCCGCTCCGCGGCATGTGGGATCCTCCCGGACCGGGGCACGAACCCGTGTCCCCTGCATCGGCAGGCGGACTCTCAACCACTGCGCCACCAGGGAAGCCCTGCCCTGGTTTCTTTAAGGCACACTGACTGCAGAATCTCAAATGAATCCAGTGTGTAGAACAACTTGGCATCTTGGGCACAAGTATCTGATAAATCCAGTCTACCGCATCACGTGACTTCCCCGCTACCAGAGAAATTTTGTTACTCTGCTTACAAACTGTTTGTCTTAGTGGAGTGTGTTCCCTGATCTTAAGGGTTCCCCCATCACGTAATTAGTGTTTTAAAAACAAAGCCGGATTCTTTTCATAGTTTGGGGAGTGGGAAATATAAGGCATGTTTTTCTAATTATGAAACTGCTGCGAAACAGGTCTATAAAGCAGATGCACTTTGCAAATTAGACGTTGAATCCCAGGTTCCTGCGGCTCTAAAATGGCTCCTCCTTCGGCCATTACTGTAGCCTGTGGCAGTTGAGAGCAGGTGTGATATGAACATATTGTCTCCAAGACCAAAGTTCGCTCCATAATCCTCCCAGATGCAGGGCACATCCAAATATCCTTCGGCAGTCAGATTCCATGTTGGCATCACTGCTAGCAAAGAATTTGCAGAAATTCAACTATGGATGCTTGATCTTTCAAGGCTCCCCCAGACCCAGGTCCCCCTGACTTAAGAACTTAGCTTAATTTCTCAACCTGTCAGATGGTTCGTCTTTGGAACTCCTACCTCTCACTTTCCTTTTTGCTGCTCAATTCCTTCTGCTCATAACAGCTTAGAGGTTTTCTGAAAGCTATGAGAGATTCCTTTCCTAATTCGGCATTATCATAACTAGATTATTGATGATTTAGCTCACAGTGTAAATCAGGGTAGCTGAGGGAACACTGCTTTGTTTCTCATATTTAGATAGACTGGCTATCTTATTAGTAAGAACTACTGTTAGACAATCTTCTTTCTCAAACCTCTAGCCTATTGTAAAGAAGTATATTTTGCTTTTATCTGAATCTTCCCCAAAATATGTACCTAAAATCAAATACATATACTGAAATGTCTCTCAGTTTCTTTTTGAGCTTCAAGGTCAGTTTTATTTAAAGGAAACTTTCTGATTTATTTTTTCCCTATTGTTCAGAAGGTTATCTGTTTTACTTTATATAGAAGCAATTGAGGACTTCTCTGGTTGGAGAATAATGTCCATCTTCTATTACACAGCGTCACTTGGATGGGGACCATCTCCCTGACCGTGAAAAGATGGGGGAATAATAATTCTATCTGTAGCTGAATAGTGCTTATGAAAATGAAGGACAATCAATAAGAAGCTAGTACAGCCAGAAAATAGTAAAAAGCACCTCCTTCAGACAGCAACCTTCAAATATTTCAACCTAACTGCTGATTTCCATGCCAGTCAAGGAGGATGAGGTTCTTTGGTTATGTCAGCACACACGGGAAACTTGCCTAAAATTACTCATGATTCAATGAGTGGCCTTGATTACAATTGAAGTGTTCTTAGCTCAGGCCAGTGACCTTGAGTCAAAGCATTGCTTCATATGCATTTATAGTTCCTGACCTCACATCCAATCTCTGCTATGACCAGCTATCATAAAGTTGTTGTTTTTTTTTAAACATGAGCACTTTTCCTTATTGAAAAGTGACATGAAGTCTTTCATAGATGAAATTCCAGGACCTTGACCTTTTGACTATGACGTGATTATTTGGCCATGGATGGATGCTAATTACCAAGAGGCAATGATAAGAAAGTACCAGTTTCCAAAGATGGAAATCATCTTACTTTACCTTCAGGAGTTCATCTTACTTGCAGAAATTAGTGCTTTAATTCTGTCAAGGGAGTTTTGTCCTGGGATGTCTTTCTGGGATGAAAATGAAAATTTATCACTGAATCTGTAGAAGCAAGGAGCGCTGTCCACTAGAGAAAAAGAAATTCTTTGGCATGTAGGTGGTTCCAGAAAGTATCAGCAAGATGAGAAGGCCATAAATGCAGCCACAAGACCCAAGTGTGCTGGGATTTAAAACAGATCCCAAGAGGCAACAGGAATATGGTCAAGTTGCCCATGTCAGTTTTTGCCATATTTCTAGAAAAACAGATGAAGATTATTTTTATAACAAGTTCAAAGACTCATAAGAAAATCATGAGCAGAAAATTCCCCAATAATATATTATTCACTATGTAAAAAAGGCAGAAAATGATCATCTCCAAATGAAGTTTTAGAGAATCTTGGGCCATATGAAGTTTTCCAATTCTAGCATTTAGCAGTAGCGAAGACCTCAATCCACTGATCTGTAATCACCAAAGTCAGATTTCTACATTTTTTTTGGTCTTGAGTGGCCGTCAGTATTTTGACATATAATGCTTATTGCTAGATATTCTGGACATTGTGAATATTGGACATGTGAGCCACCTGTTCTTGACCTCATAATTGTCAAGGTGAATGAGACAATAGAAGTGGAGGGTAGCTGGTTGAAGCTTCCGGTGAAGGATATTAAAGGAGTGAAGACCAAACCCATGTGTTCTTGGCAATCTAAGAGGGGCACTTTGATTTTGTGACTACTCAGGGGCCAGCCATTTTGCCATAATAATAAAACAATAATGATTTTATTGTAGTATGATGGACATGAAATCCCAGTTACACCAGACCTCAGGAGCCAAATCCCCACTCTACACCAAGTCCCCATCTCTTGATGTGAGCTGGGTGGAGAAAGTGTCATGGAAAATTACACCAATGTGCCTTTGCCAGTTGCAGCCATCCCCCTGGCTGTCTCTGGATTCAGGTGGCTCAGGATAACCTTGCAAATATCATCCTCCATCCATTCATATCTTCCTCCATCCATTCATTGCTTTCACTCACTCATTTATACTTATCCCCAAAATATGTATTGAGTACCTCCCCTTGTCTGAACTAGCCCTGGAGATGCAGTGATGGGCACAGTGGGCAGACCTCTGACTTCACAATCCAGAGGTCTTTGGTGATACTTGCATCTCTGTTAAGAAGGGAAAAGCTTGGGCAGAAATCCCACCCGAAGCAGATCTCTGCCCTCCTACCACCCCTTGTGGAGAGAAGTACATAAAAGTAGCGTGATGACCAGGTTTTCTTTCCAAGTGTAGCCTCAGATTCATGGAGAGCAGCTCTTCTTCACCCCCCCCCCCTTATTTTAAGGGGACCCTCCTTCATATTTTACTGAGAACTCCCCAACCCTCGTCAGCTGTCCTTCTTTGTGTGGGATTATAGGACCAGCTTTGCCTGTTACTCCCCCTGTCACCCTCTCCTACTCTGCTCTGCTCTGCACTTTTTGGGGGCTTTTAAAAAAAACTGATTGCTGATTTTCATCATGACTCCTTGACATGCAGGAGCTCCATACAGACGTTTATATTCATCTGACCTCCATTGGGTGGACTTGAGAGTGGAAAAGCTGAGTTCTCAGTTAAGGAGAGACTGTTTGACTTGCAGTCTGGCAGCGTGTGGGTGGCAAATGCTCTGCATTCAGCTACTAAGGCAGTGGACTCTCAATGAGAACAAAAACAAGCACAATTTCTGAAAGGTCCCTTGGGCTGGCATCTTCCAGGCCTTTCTGTGTCTTACCGTCTAATCTCATCTGATTCTCACAGCTTCATTACACTGGAAGAAACCACTTGTAGGACATTTTTCCATCCACCACGTCTAATGAGGTATGTCCCCGCCAAACTTGAACTTTGTGTTGCTGTAGTTTACCTAAGCACATAGCTCTCAGCCTCAGCTCATTATCCTCGGAGCTTTTTCTGGAGGGAAAATGTATAACATACCCTTTAACCTGGAAATAATGTCACTGCCCAGAAGGAGAAAAATCTACAAGTAGAAAAAGAACAGTCTCTGAACTGGGACCATTGCTTGGGTATATTCGTACCTTGTGAGAACACCATGTGTGTCTTGAGAATGCCTTACTCTCCAAATACTCTTACCGGGCACAGTGTTTCTCATTTTATCTTCACAAGATTGTTGGGAGGTAGAAGGAATAGACATTATACTAGTTCTTACATAGAGAGGAAAGTGACCTCTGAGAGATCAGAAATTACGTGCAGTTTTTAAATGACGTTAATTCTCCCCATGTCTCAAATGGATTAGATCACGTGGCATCCTCTTGGAGGGGGTGGCCTAGACCACTGACCTTTATTAAAAAAATTATCTTCTTCTGTATTCTCTGCCCCCAAATCTTTTTTCCCAAAAGACAAAGGGAAATCAAGTTTTATCACACTGACAATCAAGTACAGTCATAGATTAAATAGGTATTTATAAGGCCCTTGAAAGTTGCCGAAAGGGACACGAAGAAGTTTAAAATGTGACCGTTGTATATGAGAGCTTAAAACTTCAATGGAAGAACAAGACATGGACAAATTGAATTTAAGAGGTGATACAGAGCCGGATGTGATTGAGGGCTGGATAACTCAGTGCTGTGGGAGTTCAGAGGAAAGAATGAAGGTGGTGGGCCAAATAGAGGAGGAGGGGGTAGGATCTGACCAGGCTGTGACAAATGAGTAAAGTCAGGATCAGCTGGTGGAAGGGCAGCTGGGTGCAGACAACTATGTGAGCAAATTCTAGAGATGGAGCTGGGCAAGGTATTTGGGGGGATAGCAAATAGGTGAAATACAAGCAAGAATCTGCATAGAGATGAGGTGGGCAGTCCTTTCAAGGAGGTGGACTGGGGCATCTTAAATGCCAAGGGATCTTGTTTTGATGGGAATATAATAGCCTCTTAAGGGTGTTTTGAGTAAGAGAATAGGACAGAGATGCTAGTTTGGGCTAAACTGGCCATGCTGTCTCCAACCTCTGTGTTTTACAAATACTGGAACGTCTGCCTCAAATCTCATCTCCTCACCTCTTCCAGCAAATTCCTAAGTATTCTTCAAAAACCCTAACTCAGCCCTGTGAAAGGTTTGCAGACTTACACCAGGAAAGTTTGTTCCTCCCACACAGGTCCTACAAGATAAAGCTTGTGGGCACGTTCTCCTTGTACTCCCCATTCACAGCCGTGGGCCTGGCATTTGCATGGATCTTATCCTCAGACCATATGCTCCATTGAGAGCAAATTAAACAGCGCTACCTGTCGTTTACAGAGTGTTTGCTTTGTGCCAAGCATGTTACTAGATGCTTTACATATATTAACTAATCATCTCTAATCCTCTCAACCTTCAACAAGGTGCATATTAAATCCATGTTGGAGCTGAAGAAATTAAGGTTTGCCCAGAACCACGTAGTTACTGTCAGTGACGTTGACCTCCAAAGCCCATTCTCTTTGCATCTTCCAGTTATTTTTTTCCATCTTATAAAGGCTTACAGCACACATTACAGTGCATGGTACGTGGGAAAGGCTCAACACATGTTTTTGAATGAAAGAAAGAAAAAACACTAGGGAATATTATCAATGGGTAGAAAATGTAAGTCTAAAGATCTTTCACTGGATGTAAAGAGCCTTACTGCTGTCATCTACCAACGCATCCAGTTTTGGTGGAACTGCTGATGCTAGCCAGCCCCGAATCCATCCTTCTGCAGCAGGAGTCCTCACAAGCCTCACACTTTTCCAACCTCCCAGGTTAGAGGTTCCTCTTTAGTACAATGAAGAAATCGGACTAGATGATGTCCAGGGTTCCTTCTACCTTTCATATTCTAAGATCTAAGAAATTATCATGTTTAAATGAATTCATATGAAAAGGTAAGTGACCAGTAGTCCTTACTTTTACCCTTCCTAGGAGATTTTGCGACTTGAGAGATATTTACCAATGGAGATGATTCAGTATTTCTGTGGCAGAATATTGGACAATGTGGGAGTATCTGTGGGCAGATGCTGCCCATCGGGTCAGTTCCACTCCATGGATCTCCCAAAGCTGACTTAGATGCCCCAACTACGAGAAGCCTATGTGTAGCATCCTATGCGTACCTGTCTCTGAATACACTTCACACCACGTTGTAATGATTTATTTTCTAGTCTTGCCCATTACACTAGGGTATCTTCAGAGGCAATAATCTGTCTTTTATCTCTGAGTGTCACACTTCCGGCACGTAGTCAGAGCTAAAATATAGTTTGGTTGAGTGAATGGATCTATTTCTATACTCCTAAATCTTTTTTTTAAATGGGGCCTTAGGATCAGCTTCTTCCACTCTTTAATTACCCTTATGTTCTCCCACAAAAGATGAAGGGATCCTTTCTGCAAATCGCTGCATCTTACCTCTGGTTCCTCTAGTCAGCCACATTGCCTGCTTTTCTCCTCCTGGGATTTGAGGTACCCTGGATCCAGACTTTGGCCTCCCTGCTCCCGCCTGGGAGGAAGCCTGGACACTCTTTAGGAGTCGGCCCTGAGCGAGGCTCACTCAGGATGGGCCTCCCCTCAAGAGGACAGCTGCCTCTTGGCAGCTCAGAGAGAGTTGGAGTCTTTTCAGCCTAGATTTAAGTAATATTCTTCACCTTATTAGCAGGTAAAAGCCATTCCAAAACGTGTGCAGACCTTCTCTTTGTTTCCTCTGTAAATAGTAGCTGGTGTTTCAGGGTGAGAGGGGAAGAGGGAGTGTGGGCAGTAAAGAGAAGACACAGAGGCAGCCAGAAAGCAGGAAGAGGAAGGGCTTGGGTTCCAGAGGGCAGGTTGAAGAGAACCCTTCCATTTGCCTAAGAGTCCATCTGAAAGCTGAGAAGAAATCTTGTTATTCCAGGTGACCCATTAGAAGTTAAGAAAAAACTATATTTTCTTCCTATTTTTTTCCTCAAAACTGAATTTCTTTGGATCTGTGCTTGATCGATGACAGTGTCAGAGTCTAGAACTTTACAGTGATCATGAAGCAGTAGTTTTGCTTTCCCTCTGTTTTGAATCCTTTATTGTAAAATATATGTTGTATGCCTCATTTGCTATAAAATCTATTTTATTGTGGCACTTAATTAATGATCACTTTGACCATTTGTGGCAGGTAGCCAAAAATGTATCCTCTCTGCATTTTTATTTTAACTGCCAGTGTTTGAGAAAAGCAGATTAGGTAAAAACATATCACTCTGCCGTATCTATTAAGATACTGGAGAAACTGGCTATGATTTCTTCTTAAATTATATATTAAGGGCTTTTGTTTTTAATACTGAAATAATATGCTGTGAAATTCAAAGTTAAAGTATGTTATATATTTATGATTTAGATTAAACCTGTACACATAAGGTTTTTAAATTATTTTATGTTTGATAGTGATTCGAATGAAAGAGAAACAGAGAATGGAAAGAAGGAAGAGGGAGAGATAGGGAAAGGAGAAAGTGAGGGAAAAAAAGGAAAGAAAATGCAGGTACCTAAATTTTTTAATCAGCTGTACTTCTAAGTAGACTTTAAGGGATTCCAACACTGAATCCTTCACAGATAGTAGGAGATGTTTATGCTAAAGGTAAAAGATTCGTTAATACCTGATGTTGGTACCAACGGAGAAGTCTAACATTTCTTTCTTTCCCAAAGAGCTTGAACAAGGAAGCATAAGAGAAATGGACTGTTCTAGGCCTCTCAGAATCTTTTATGACTTGCCTTCTATGGCGAGACCAGCCAAAGTCTCACTGCCAGTGACAGCAGAGCTTAGCTTGCAGCCCATAAATATGGAAAGTGTGGTTTGTCACTTGTATTTGTTTTATACTTACAAATTAGGAGACGTATTTACTGTAAATAGAGTTAGCATCCAGAGGTTTCAAAGCTAAGAATACGCACGTTCGAAATGTCTTTGCCTTATTTATGCTGTGGCTACCACATTTGTATAAACAGAAAATTACTGCATTCATGCTTTATTACTTCTTCTTTTGTACCACAGCCTTGACCCCAGTCATCATAAATTGAGAAATAGTGGGGAGCTAATGGAGACAGATGGGAATATGGCTTGCCATTTACTCAAATTGGTAAAGTAATTAACCTCAAGGTGCTGGTTTGCAAGAAAAATTGTTAGAATACCTCAGGACGTCGGTAAACAGACTCCTGCTTTAACCAGTTCTGACAACTGCATCATAGACTAGACTTATTCTGTTCAATTGACCTGTCAACGTCTTGAGTCCAAATAAAGATTTGTATTACAATGCACTTGCTGAGAACTGGGAGAACACACGGCTGTTTCTTTGCAAATGGGTGGCTGTTCTCTCCCCGCTGGATGGGAGCTGGACTGTCATAGATTCATTCTTCAGCCGTTATATTCCTTAGAAATCTTCCATTGCTGATTGTGTGACAGCTTCGTGATAGCAGATGGTAGTCATTTGGCTGCAGAAAATGAAATGAAAAAACATGGGCCAGGCTGGCTGGGCTCATTTAGAACAGCAGTGGACAGAGGCCAGATCTAGATTTTATTTATTGGGGGATATCCTGTAATGAAGCCAGAGTTGTGTTGGTGGCGTGTTGTTCCCTACAGATTGGAGGGTGGGACTGGATGTCCGCAGATTATTATATAAATCAAAGGTGGTCTTGTGAATAGAGTCATTTGGCCAAACCAGTACAGTATATTCCTTTTGAAAGCTGACAGATTTCGTTTGTTCCAAACGGGCCTCTCTCTGTGTGTCCCTGTTTCTCTCCGTCTCCCCTTCACTCTTTCCTGAGAATAGCATTTAGACTCCTCTTTTCCACATTATAGGCTGTGAGCTGTTTTCACAGCACTGAGTTCAGTCTTCCTTTGTAGCTTCTTCATATTCAGCTGAATAACAGAGAGGTTTGATTCATTAAAGCTTGTATGGCTGTTCATTTTGTGTATTTCAGTTTGTAGTGGAAGCAGTCATTAAAAAAAAAAAAACAGTTTCTTCGTGATATCATCATAAAGGTTATCTGGAAGATATGTGTCATATGAACGTAAAGGGTAATTTTTATCTAAAGTAAATACCTTCATTCATGATAGAAAAAACTAAAAGTTTTAAAGGAAACTCAGGAAACACGCAAGAGCCCTGGATTATCGAGTTGGCTTTCCTCATGCATACACCTGTGGGAAGATATTCACAAAATGAGCAAACCCTACTGTATTAATTCCACCCCAAGAGGCCAACAGTTGCTAGAGAATCCCCTGGCTCTGGAAGCTGTGTCAGGCACAGAGGCTGGAAGCATTCCTGCCCTGGGTTTCCTCTGAGCCAGCCAGCATCAGTCTTTCCACTCTGTGATCATCTGAGAAGATTCAAAAGAATTGGTTGTTTCAAAGGGTAGATACATAGCTGCCTTGAATAAGAGTTTTTTTGTGTAGCCTCATTTAGAAGAAGAGGGACTAAATAATTTATGGTTTACCTGTCTTCAAATTTTATTTTTCTGAAACCCTATCTGGAAATCTTTAGAATTCTTCATTTAAAAACATGCATCCTTGCTTCCTGCACAGTTGCCTATATAATGAATCTTAGTTTCTCTTAATTTTTTTGGAATCTCTGGGATTAAAAAAGACTTCAAGCTAAGACAAACTGGAGGTCAGGTTCACTCAAATGCACTTGCTGAGTGGATCTGAAGTCTTCGAGGGTGGGTGATCGCTGTTGAACTCAGTAGGAGATGTGTTCTCCCTCCTTGCCCAGGAATCTTCCTATGAGACTAACGCATTCATCTTGATTGGAATCTCCTTTATCCTGACCCATTGCCTAGTCCTAGGTGCCTTTTCCAAAGAAGAACTAATACTCACATTCCAGTTTTTCTATCCTGCCCAAATCTCTCCAACCCATTCTTCCAGCTATGTTCTCCTAAAGACTGGACTCCTCAGCCTAGTAAATATGGCTGTCTTTCTTTGACTTTGCACCCAGTTTTTTTGGTTTCACCTAATAATTGTGTGTGAGTAAACAAATTGGACATGTCGACATGCTGTTTTCATCTGATCAAGTATCTAAAATCTAGATAACAATCAAGGTAAAATCTCTCAAGACAAACAGTAGGCTTTGAAGAAAAATCCATGAATTCAAGGTGGCCAAATGTACATTGACCCACGAAGTATGAATTCCAAAATTATATAGTTGCATATATCAGGCTACTATGAATAAAAACAAACAAACAAACAAAAAAAGCCCCTATGGGTCTTCCCTGGTGGCGCAGCGGTTAGGAATCTGCCTGCCAATGCAGGGCACACGGGTTTGAGCCCTGGTCCAGGAAGATCCCACATGCCGCGGAGCAGCTAAGCCTGTGCACCACAACTACTGGGCCTGTGCTCTAGAGCCCACGAGCCACAACTACTGAAGCCCACGCGCCTAGAGCCCGTGATCCACAACAAGAGAAGCCACTGCAATGAGAAGCCAACATACCGCAACGAAGAGTAGCCCCCGCTCGCCGCAACTAGAGAAAGCCCACGCACAGCAACAAAGACCCAACGCAGCCAAATAAATAAATAAATAAAGTTATTTAAAAAACCTATGCCTTATTTGGCACTGAGACTTTATCATAAGTTAACCTCAAATTGAAAGCTGCATAGATGACAATTCATAGTTTTCAAGTTTATGTTTTGTGGCTGATGACTGCATAATCTGAAATGATGGACGACTTCACAGATTACATAAAAAATGATTTCAGGGTATCTTATGCTGGTGCCTATTTCCGTCATTAAATTAACCACAAGTTAATGTGTGATTGTTAAAGAAAACACAAGGCTGCATTGTGCAGTGATAGCTTATGGATTAGAATGGCATTAAATATTTTCCTCCTGGCAGACATAACATTTTATAGTTTGGCTTTAAAATAAAGTGTATTTTATATACACTGCAATTTCATTCAGTTATTTCTCAGACATTGGCACCATCGTTGCCTAGTTCAAACTTTATGTCATCAGCAGAAGTGAGGGCATTTAACTTATTGTAATCTAATATTAGGCAAATGTTTTTCATAGGCAGTAGAAGCCATGGAAAGTGAGAATAAACCCAGTCTTAAGTGGGCACATTTCTGTATTTTTACAAATCCCTGTGTCTGTCTGCTATGTTTATGTGTCTGTATTTATCTGCTCCCCAACCTGTGAGAAGTTGAACAGTTGAAATCCATTTGTTACCTGAATTGTTTTCTCCTGTTTTAAAACATTTTAATTTATAATCAGACAAGAAGAACAGATGTAAGAGTTGTAATTTAATCATTTTTATTGCTATCTTTGTATATTTTGAAGAATTAGGTATTGTACTCCTGGGAAGTCGTATTTTATGCCTAGTTGGAAAAATGAATAATGTAATAATATGCAAAATGTAAAGTTTTAGAACTTCACTACTGAGTAAGGCATATAAACTAATGATCTGGTTAAGGTCCCCTGTGCACCATAATAAATATGGACTAAATTTGTCATTATAGCTTTAGACAGAGGTTTCAGGCAACAGATTTAATTAAATCCTTTTTTAATATTCATACTTCTAAACTGCATAATTCCCTTCTACTGTAAAACTGAGTGCTATATTAAAACAAACAAAAACGGCAGATTACTAAGTGGATATTAGTGTGAAATCAATAAGCGTTTAATTCTGGAGAGAACTCTGTGAGGGGAGAGGAAGTTTTGTGGCGCTTGCTCGGGAGGTCTTGACTCAGATCTGTGAAGCCTGTACACAGAGGCTTTCTCCTGTTTTCATGCTGACTTTTGTAGGGGAGCTTAATTAGGTATTTGTGGAATTCATAAAGGACACGGGCGACACAAGAAGGCCTTTCGTTGGCCATTCAAGAGTGATGATTAATGAAAAATATAATTCAGACTCTATGAGGAGTGCATTGATGACATTGTGGAAGTCTAGAATATCTAGATACTGATATACTTTTTTAGGAAGGTTAAATGATAAAGTCCATTACCCCATAAGGTCTTGTCCCTCCTATGACACACAGCCCAGGGACTAGAATTCCCCTAATAACTGTAACACCTCCTCTTAGATATTAACACAGAGCAAATCTGGATGTTTAAATGCCTTTTTTTTGGTGATTAAAATAACATTCCGACTATTTTCATAGGAACATTTCTTCTGTGGAAGGTCATATTATCCACAGAATAACTAAATATGAAACTTTTGGAAGAATTGTCTGACTAGTGTCACTAGCTGATTCATGATCATCTTTGTTAAATAACCAACTCCACTCCCCAAGGTCAAATTGCTAATGGAATTTGTAAGTCTGCTTCAAAGCTGGTTAAGTATTCCTTTACTATGTTTTATCCACCTGTGCTGGGTTTTTTTAGATACAGTAATTCTGCCCCTTAACCAACTCTCTCCCTACCCTTCAAATTGTAAATTCTCTGTCCTAATCGTCTTTGTTTATATCATTGATGCTTGGCACAGATTTGGAATCAACAAATGTAGACTGAATGGAATTTTATACAGAATCAATAGCATTGTAAAATTTTGTATCCTAATGAACCATGTAAAGTAGCTAATCTAACCTCCAAATTGTATAGATTAAAATACTGTGGGCTAGGGGCTTCCCTGGTGGCGCAGTGGTTGAGAGTCCGCCTGCCGATGCAGGGGACACGGGTTCTTGCCCCGGGCCGGGAAGATCCCGCATGCCGCGGAGCGGCTGGGCCCGTGAGCCATGGCCGCTGAGCCTGCGCGTCCGGAGCCTGTGCTCCACAACGGGAGAGGCCACAGCAGTGAGAGGCCCGCGTATCGCAAAAAAAAAAAATACTGTGGGCTAAAGAGAGTTTAGTTGACTTGCCCATGGTTATATAAACAATGACTAGTTAAGGATGACAGAGAAATTGGTCACGACTTTATTAGACACAACAAGAGATGTAAAGAAAAATAATTCATATTCTCTGTCCTAAAGTAGCTCACTAGTGCATTAATAAGACAATATAAGCACAGAAGCAATTACAAAACAATTCCAAACAGCATAAGATTAAACACCAAAATATAGATTTTAGAGTTAGAACATCTAAACTATTAAACAGGGAGGGAAACAGCAGTGGAAGTTGACCTATCTGGCAAAAGCTTCATGGGCAGTGGTATGATTTTAGCTGGACCTTGAAAGATAGGAGAGGTGAGCCGTGAGCACTGTGTTCTGTGGTAAGCTTTGACCCTTTCAGAAGGTTTTGCAAAGCAGCTGTGGGAGAACAGAAACAGTCTGTGCTTCTACCCAGCCCCTCTCCTGGCCCTGTTGGCTGGCACCCAAAGAGAGAGGTGGATACCCTCTTTCCTTACTGTATGGATCCAGTTCAGAGAAACTGACTATCCACCTTGAATTTTTGTCATGAAACAAGTTCACAGTTGATAATGTGGTTCTGAAGTCAGGAGAAATGGATTCATTTTCATTTTCTAGGGCTACCTTTGAAGTTGTTGAGGGAGGATAATTATTTTCCCTCTTCAAAGTATTTTCTCACATCATTTTCCTGGAAATGACAATCGGGCAGTGCCCCAGGTTGGCAAATCCAACCTTAGTTTGATAAATGCAATTTTGAACACAGTCCTTGATTCAATGTTAGTTTCCATGGCTCAGAATTCAGCTTTGCAAAGTGAATTGTCATGTATTTTTGGCAAATCATTTTTTCCCTTCAACTTTAAAACCAAAAGAGGAAAGAGGTGGTCCCAGAATTATTTCAAATTAGAAAACCAGCTTGGAGATGAAGATCAAATTTAATTTGATGTCCTTAATTTGAGTGAGAACATAAAAACATCCAGGGCTCTTAATGACAGTTATCCAATTGATTTATTTTGCTTCAGACAGACACAGGTATAGTTTTAGATACCAAACCAAGGGCATCTTCTCTGGGACGAGGTGAATAGGTATGTGTGTGAAAATACTACAGCTTTTCCTACAAAGTAACTTAGATTTAATATTTTGTTTAAAAAATATTTACCATTTTTAAAATTATTAGATGTCTTAGAAGCAAATTTTCCCTTAAAGGAAAGCAAAGTTTGATCAAGCAAAGTTTGAACTCTTCACATTTACAGTGAGTCTGAGGACTTCTGCTTCCAACCAGGAGTGACAGGGCCTGGATTTACCCTTCCTCCTGAAAAATCAGAAAAGAGACAAAATATATAAAACACTGCCTTCCAACTTCCTGGAGATCAGACAGTGAAGGACAGTGATCCCTCAGAGACAGGAAACGAAAGTGAGTTCTAGAGTTACTCCAGCTTACAGGAACTGGGTCTCTGGCAGAGCCTAGAGGACCCCCCTGAGTTGAAGAAACAGAACTAAGAGGGTGTGGAGACCTAGGTGGCTGGAATTCACAGGGCAGAGACCCAGAGATGAGAGAGGTGTACAGAGAGAGAACTCCAGAAATTTGTAGAGGGACACCCTTCATTATTCAGCTGAGCACTGAATGGTGCCTGCATGTGAAGAAAGCAGGCAAGGATGGAGGAAGAACCATCTAAGAAAGGATTAGAGGTGCCCAGCATTCAAATAGGACTGAAAACAGTGCCTGTTTCCACTCTCCAGCCTGGAAAACATTAAGACGCACATAACACTGAGTAGAGTATACATAAGGAGTTTGATTCAATAGTAAGGAGTGGGCTTTCCTGGTGGCGCAGTGGTTGAGAATCTGCCTGCCAATGCAGGGGATACAGGTTCGAACCCTGGTCTGGGAAGATCCCACGTGCCGTGGAGCAACTGGGCCCGTGAGCCATAACTACTGAGCTTGCGCGTCTGGAGCCTGTGCTCCGCAACGAGAGGCCGCAATAGTGAGAGGCCCCCGCTTGCCACAACTAGAGAAAGCCCTCGCACAGAAATGAAGACCCAACACAGCCAAAAATAAATAAATTTATTTATTTAAAAAAAAATAGTAGGGAGTAATTAACCCCAGTCTGAGCATCATTCCAGTCCCACCTAACAAATCTTAAAAGCAAGACCCAAAAGCATCAAATTGTTTCTAAGTTACTTAATTACATCCCAGAACAAATCTCAATAATATTTATAGAAATAAAGGTATATACAAGACCCAACAATATAAAATTCACAATGTCACATGCACTCAAAAATGCCAGACATAGAAAGAAGCAGGGAAATATAGTCCATAACAAACATGTAAATCGATTAATCAAAACCTACCAACAACTGACACAGATGTCAAAATTAGGAGAGGAGGACATTAAAGTGCTTATTATTACCATATTCCATATATTCCAAAAGTCAGTAGAGACATGTAAGATATAAAAGAAACCAAAATGTAACTTCTAAATATCAATACTGCAATGTGGATGAGGTTAACAGTAAATTAGACATTGCAAAAGAAAATACTAGGAATCTGAAAACATAGCAATAGAAACTACATACAATGAACGAGAGAAAAAAAGAGAGAGAGAAAAGTCTTTTAAAAATTAAATGAGAATCATTAAGCTGGGGGACATTTTGCAAGTAAGCCTAATATATAACTGAGTCCCTGAAGGAGAGGAGAGAAGGAAGAATGGAAAAATATTCAAAGAAATAATACTGTAAAATTTCCAAATTTGATGAAAACCTGTAAACCTACATCCAGCAGCCCAATGAACTTCAATCAATCACAAAAAACGTGAAGAAAACTACAACCAAGGTATGTTGTAATTGCTCAAAACCAGTGACAAAGAGAAAGTCTTAAAAACAGCCTGAGAAAGAACAGCCAAAAGAAATAGGAGAGCTTTACATAAAGAGGAATAAAAATAAGTATGAGAGCAGATTTCTTTTTGGAAGCTATGAAGCAACATCTTTAAAATACAGAAAGTAAAATGTTGTCAACCTAGAATTCTATACCCAGTGAAATGATACCAGATATAGTCACAAAAGAATGAACAACACCAGCAATGGTAACATGAGTAAATATATAAGATTTTTTCCTTAATATCTAAATCTCTTTAAAAGAAAATAGACTGCTTGAACAAGAATAGTTGCAATGTAGTGTAGAATTTAGAATATATAAAGATAAAATACTAGCTTTGAAAAACTAGCACAAAGTTCAGGAAGGGAAAACGAATTACACTATTGTAAGCCTCTTTTATGTGAACTGGTATACTGTCACTTGAAGGTAAACTTGATAAGTTAAAGATGTGTACTATAAACCCTAAAACAACTACAAAAATAACAAAACAAAGAATTATAGCTAATAAATCAACAAAGGAGATAAAATGTAATCATAAAAAAATAGTTAATCCGAAAGAAGACAGAAAAAAAGGAAGGAACAAAGAACAGATGAGACAAATAGAAGACAAATGGCAAGATGATGGGTTTAAACCTAACCATGTCAATAATCACACTAAATGTACATAATATAAATACCCACCTTAAAAAATGGAGATTGTCACATTGGATAAAAAAGCAAGACCCAAGTATATGCTGCCTACAAGAAACACACTTCAAGTATAAAGACAAAACAGATTAAAAGTGAAATATGAAATAAAGATATACCATGCTAACACTATTAAAAGGAAAGATAGAGTGCCTATACTAATAGCAGAAAAAGTAGATTTCAGAACAAAAATATAACCATGGATAAAGATCTTTCATAATGAAAAAGAGATCACTTCATAAGAGGACATAACAGTCCCAAATATTTATACAATTAATTACAGAGCTTCAAAATATGTGAAGCAAAACTGACAGACCTGCATAGAGCAGTAAACAAATCCACATTACAGTTGGAGATTTTGATACTCCTTTCTCATAGGCAGAAAATAAAGTATGGAAGATTTAAACAACATTATCAGCCAACTTGACCTAATTGACATTTATTTAAAAAAACTCAACAATAGCATAATTCACATTCTTTTCAAGTGCACACAGAACATTTAACAAAATAAACCATATTCAAGGCCATAAAGCAAGTCTTAATAAATTTTTAAAAGATTTAAGTCATATAAAGTATGTTCTCTGAACACAGGAGAGTTAAATTAGAAATCATTAACGGAATTACCTTTAGAAAAGTCCCAAATATTTGGAAACTGAATAACGTGCTTCAAAATAACTCATGGTTCAAAGGAGATATCAAAAAGAAGATTAAAATCTATTACAAGTGAAATAAAAATGAAGATACAACATATCAGAATTTTCAGGGTACCACTGAAGCAATAGTTAGGGGGAAGTTTATAGCACTAAATGCATATGTTAGAAAAAAGAAAGATCTCAAATCAGTGACATAAGCTTCCATCTTAAGAAGTTAGGAAAAGATTAAATCCAAATTTTTTAAAAATCCAAATAAGAAAAAGAAAGGAAATAATAAGAATCAAAGTGGAAATTAATGAGATAGATACCAATAGAGAAAAGCAGTGAAATGAAAAGCTTGTTCTTTAGAAAAGCAATAAAAACTCCCAGCAAAGTAGGAATAAAAGAGAACTTAAATTAATAAGGAGCATCTGCAAAAAACCTACAATTAACATCATACTTATTAATGGGGAAAAACTGAATGCTCTACCCCTAATATCAAGAACAAAGCAAGGATGTCTACTCTCACCTCTTCAATTCAACATTGGCCTAGAGGTTCTAGTCAGTGTGATAAAGCAAGAAAAGAAATAAAAGGCATCCAGACTGGGGGGGCGGTGGAGTAAAACTGTCTTTATTCGCTTAGAACATGATCATCAACATAGAAAATCTGATTGAATCCACAAAAGGCTACTAGAAATAATAAGTGAATTTAGCAAGGTTGTAGGATACAAGATCAGTATACAAAAATTAATTATATTTCTGTATAGCTATATATGTAACAATCAGCAATTGAAATTAGTAAGCCAGTATCATTTACCATTGCATTCTTAATATTTAGGGATAAATCTGACAAAAGGTATGAAAACTCACACATTAAAAATGATAAAACATTGCTGAGAGGAATTTAAAAAGACCTAAATAAATGAAGAGATATACCATTTTTATAGGTTAGAAGACTCAGTAATATTAAAATGTTATTTCTCCCTAAATTCATCTATAGTTTCAATACAGTCTCAATAAAAATTCCAGCAGACATCTGTACAAAGTGACAAACTGATTCTCAAGTTCATATGGAATAATTTCAGGAATTATTATAAATCTATAGCAGTCAAGACAGTGTGATACTGGTATAATCAATGGAATGGAACCACACATTTGCAGGCATATCTCAGAGATATTGTGGGTTTGGTCCCAGACCACCGCAATAAAGCCAATATCACCATAAAGCAAGTCATATGAATTTTTTGGTTTTCCAGTGAATATAAAAATTATACTTAACCATAGTCTATTAAGTGTGCAATAGCATTATGTCTAAAAAAAGTTAAAAAATAGTTTATTGCTAAAAAATGCTACCCATCATCTGAGCCTTTAGAGTCAGAGTGGTAACATCAAAGATCACTGACAGATCACCATAACAAATATAAAAATAATGAAAAAAGTGTGAAATAGTGCAAGAATTATCAAAATGTGACACAGAGGCACACAATGAGCAAATGCTGTTGGAAAAATGGCCCCAATAGACTTGCTAGATGCAGGGCTGTCACAAGCCTTCAATTTGTAAAAAACGCAGTATCTGCAAGGCAGTAAAGTGAAGTGCAATAAAACGAGGTTTGGGGCTTCCCTGGTGGCGCAGTGGTTGAGAGTCTGCCTGCCGATGCTAGGGGACACGGGTTCGTGCCCCGGTCTGGGAAGATCCCACATGCCGCGGAGCGGCTGGGCCTGTGAGCCGTGGCCGCTGAGCCTGTGTGTCCGGAGCCTGTGCTCCGCAACGAGAGAGGCCACAACAGTGAGAGGCCTGCGTACAGCAAAAAACAAAACAAAACAAAACAAAACGAGGTTTGCCTGTATAGGCAACTGACTTTAAACAAAGGTATAAAGGTAATTTGGTAGAGAAAAAAAGTAGTCATTTCAACAGATAGTGCTGGAACAACTGGATGTTCATATGCAAAAAAATAGCTTTGGTCCATACATCTCACCATATTTAAAAAATAAATTTTAACTCAAACTGGATCATGGACCTAAATGTAAAACCTAAAACTGTAAAGCTTCTATAAGAAAACATATGGGAAAACTTTTGTGACCTTGAAGTAGGCAAAAATGCCTTAAATATGATATCAAAAGCACTATCCAAAAAAAGAAAAATGTTGATGAATTGAAACTAAAAATGCCTGCTGTTTGAAAGTCTATGTTAAGGGAATGAAAAGACCAGCAACAGACTGGAAGAAATATTTGTAAATCATATGTCTGACAAAACACTTTTATCCTGAGTATATAAAGAATTCTCACATCTCAGTAATAAGAAAACAAACGGCCCAATTAAAAAATGGGCAAAACATTTGAACAGGCATCTCACCAAAGAAGGTATATGAATGACAGTGCAGCACATAGAAGATGTTCAATGTTATTAGTCATTAGGGAAGTACAAACTGAAACCACTATGAGATCCCACTATATACCTATTTGAATGACTAAGTGTTGGCCAGGAGGTGGTGGAACTAGCACTCACATACTATACCATTAGTGGGAATGTAAAAGGATACAACCTCTTTAGAGAAATAATGTTGTGGTTTCTTAAAAAGTTAAACATATACATACCACATGACCTATCCATTCCACTCGTAGGTATTTATCTAAGAGAAAAGAAAGCAGATGTCCACACAAAGATTTGAACATGAATGTTCATAGAAGCTTTATTTGTAATCGCCAAAAACTGAAACAGTCCAAATGTCCATCACCAGGTGAATATGATATCCATAAAATAGGATACTACTACAAAGCAATAGAAAGGAATAAACTTTTGATACACATTACAACATGAATGAATCTCAGAATAATTATGCTAGGTAAAATAAGCCAGACAAAAATTAGTATATATTAATTATGTTTCCTTTTATACAAAATTCTAGGACACGCAAACTAGCATGTAGTGACAGAAAGATCAGTAGTTTCCTGGGGATGAAAGTCAGTGGTTGAGGAGAGGTGAAAGGGATATGTGACCAAAGGGCCTGAGGAGACTTTGGGGGTGATGGATATATTGGTTTATTATTTGCAGTGTGCAGGTTTCACAGGTGTATACATATGTCAAACTTGTCAAGTTGGCTACTTTTTTTTTTTTTGCATTAGGATGTTTAATACAATGGGTGCCAATTTTCATATCCCTGTATTGATAGTTTTGTCCAATATAAAATAGACATGAAAACACAATGGTTTAAATGAATGACACTTTATCATCATCAAAAGATATTTATCAGTGTCTGCTAGTGTTGGCAATATACATATATGATATGGTACATATATGTATGATAAACATCCTGTACTTCTAGGTTTTTTTTTTATTTTATTGGCGTATAGTTGATTTACAATGTTGTGTTAGTTTCAGGTGTACAGCAAAGTGATTTAGTTATACATATACATATATTCATTCATTTTCAGATTCTTTTCTCATATAGGTTATCACAAAATTTTGAGTAAAGTTCCCTGTGCTATACAGTAGATCCTTGTTGGTTATCTATCTTATATATAGTAGTGTGTGTATATTAATCCCAAACTCCTAATTTATCCCTCCCCATCATGTTTCCCATTTGGTAACCATAAGTTTGTTTTCAGTATCTGTAAATCGGTTTCTGTTTTGTAAATAAGTTCATTTGTATCATTTCTTTAAATTAGAATCCACATATGAGTGATATTGTATGATATTTGTCTGACTTCGCTTAGTATGATAATCTCTAGGTCCATCCATGTTGCTGCAAATGACATTATTTCGTTCTTTTTTATGGCTGAGTAATATTCCATTATATATATATATATGTATATATATATATACACACACACACACTACATCTTCTTTATCCATTCCTCTGTCAATGGCCATTTGAGTTGCTTCCATGTTTTGGCTATTGTAAATAGGGCTGCATTGAACATTGGGATGCATGTATCTTTTTGAATTATGGTTTTCTCTGGATATACACCTAGGAGTGGGATTGGTGGATTATATGGTAGTTCTATTTTAGTTTTTCAAGGAACCTCCATACTGTTCTCCATAGTGGCTGTACCAATTTACATTCCCGCCAACAGTGTAGGAGGGTTCCCTTTTATCCACACCCTCTCCCTCATTTATTATTTGTAGACTTTTTGATGATGGCCATTCTGACCTGTATGAGGTGATACCTCATTGTAGTTTTGATTTGCATTTCCCTGATAATTAGTGATGTTGAGCATCTTTTCATGTGCTTTTTGGCCATCTGTATGTCTTCTTTGGAGAAATATCTATTTAGGTCTTCTGCCCATTTTTGGATTGGGTTGTTTGTTGTTTTGATATAGAGCTGCATGAGCTATTTATATATTTTGGAGATTAATCCCTTGTCAGTTGCTTCATTTGCAAATATTTTCTCCCATTCTGTGAGATGTCTTTTTGTTTTGTTTATGGTCTCCTTTGCTGTGCAGAATCTTTGAAGTTTAATTAGGTCCCATTTGTTTATTTTTGTTTTCATTTTCATTACTCTAGGATGTGGATCAAAAAAGATATTGCTGTGATTTATGTCAAAGAGTGTTCTACCTATGTTTTCCTCTTAAGAGTTTTATAACGTCTGGCCTTACATTTAGTTCTTTGATCCATGTTGAGTTTATTTTTGTGTATAGTGTTAGGCAAGTTGGCTACTTTAAATATGCAGTTTATTGTCTGTCAGTTATCCCCCTAATAAGATTGTTAGGAACATTTAATGGTTAACTCACTGATGACTTAGATACAACTCAAGAAATGTGGACAGTTGAACATTTTATATAACATTCTCTAGGTATAGAACAGGCTCTTTCTAACATTTTTAGAAGGTCTAACTATCAGGTTCACTTTATATACTGGTCATTTGACTGTGCTCTACTATCTAGACTTGTAGTTCTTTCTCTCTCATTCACTTAGGTAGAACTTTGCATGATTTTATATAAGTGTGTGTGTGTGTGTGTGTGTGTGTGTGTTTATTCATTCCAGTATTAGGCAATATCAAGTTTTAAAATATTGAAAAAGAGAAATAAGATAGCAGTTTTAAAAGAGTGTGCAGGGGCTTCCCGGGTGGCGCAGTGGTTGAGAGTCTGCCTGCCGAGGCAGGGGACATGGGTTCGTGCCCCAGTCCGGGAGGATCCCACATGCTGTGGAGCGGCTAGGCCCATGAGCCATGGCCGCTGAGCCTGTGCGTCCGGAGCCTGTGCTCCGCAGCAGGAGAGGCCACAACGGTGAGAGGCCCGCGTAACACACACAAACACACACAAAAAAGAGTGTACAGATGTGGAGACAAGTTTCTGAAACGCAGACTTGAAATGCTCAAATGTGGTTACTTGTCCCTATGGCTTTTAGATTTCATTATTTATAAAAAATATAGTGAATGAAGGATGGACAGCTTCTGACTCTAGAATGAGGAGTTACGCTAGAAGAGTGAGAGCTATCACTGAAAAAACATGCTCCTCAGTTCAGAGCTATAAGGAATAGTGCCGACCAGTGTAATGAGACCGAGTTCCCACCTGTGTTCAGAATAAGCTTTAGCGGGGCCCGCTGATGAGAGCCCAGCTTAGAGGACTATTTGAAAGGGTAATGATTCTGCTACAGATGTTCCATCCCCTTATTCGTTTCCACTGCATGCCTATACTCAGTCGTCCATGTCACAAAGACCTCAACTAGAATCACCCCAACATACAGCACATATGGAATTAAACACAATGTCCTCAAGACCCACACCCATATCACCCCACAGTGTCCACCCTGAATCAATCAAGTCTCTCCTGAGACTACAGTAAGAATGTTCTAGAAATGTTGTTCGTCTTTGCAGTGTCCATCTTCTGGAAACTTACACCTGTTCAATTTCATTTCACCACCACACTTTCCCTGCCTGGAAGCTAATCCTCTTCTATTTCTCATTGAATTATTCTAATAATTAAAAGAAAAGTTTTTTCTGTCCCAGTTTTCCTTTTTGTAAAAAAAAAAATACTAATAGTATTAACCCAGTATTTACCAGAGAGACATTAATCGTTTTTTGACATGCATGGTTTTTGGGGGGAGAGGGGAGGTTGCATGAGTGGTATCAAAAACGAAATATGACTCTGATTCTCAGAATTCATCCCTATGGAAGACCATGGGATAGAGTTTGACTGACGAGCTTTGCTACTGCTTTCCATGAGCTGCCATCTCCTCTGTGTGCTTTGGATAAGATATATGGCTCGCGGATTATTCTCTTTATCATTTTCAACCCAGTGTGTTTGTGTATCATCATAGGTTCCTGTCTTAATTCATAAAGGTAACTAGATATTTTCCCCCACCAAAAAAAAAAAAAAAAAAAAGTGAATTTGATGAAAGCAAACTAAGGAGCCCTATCCTCTTCTCGGTGGGCTTGGCAGCATTAACATTAATGGGAACTAGGAGTGCATCAAGAAGCAAGTTCATCCCTAAGATGTAAGAGCTCCAGCCATTTGAAATTAGCCTTTGTGGGGTCTCCTGAGTTCTGCAGCACCAGGGGCTAATTCTTATTCTTTTTCATCTTTCCTCTTTCTTCACTGGGCACTGATGGCTCATTACACACTGTTCCTCCCATTCTGCAGGGCTGAGTCTCTGACTCTGGCCCAATCAGGAGCTTGTAAGCATCGTCCCCTGGATGTCCTAATGCTGGGTGGGGAAACACGGGTAGGAGCTGGGGTTTTGATTTGTTCGTTTGTTTATTTAAGTCTGTATTTCCTTAACCAAATGTAATGCTACCTAGAGAAAAAATGTATAGAGACCTCAGTTCAACAGAAGAGTTACTGTCTAATCTTTTAAATCATTTTCTGACTACCAAGTTAGTGACAGCTATTTGCTTTTCATTTCCTATTTTAGCGACAGGTCATAATGGTCCCTCTCAAACCAATGTTTCAAGTAAGTCTGAGAACACAGGAAGAGGAATAAATGAGCTCAAAGACTCTCTAAGCTGAACAATATAAATTTATTAATGAAAAGGAAAATGGTATCTTAAACTACATCTATCTGCCAACCCCAGGTTTATCTTCCCAGAACTGCATATATCTGCTTGGAAAGTTAACTATGCTTTTTTTGTGTGGTATACAGTGACTACATAATTCCATTTGCCTTGCCTGGAAGATGAACTTTCATGATATTCCTCCTCATCAATTCAGCCTTGTTCCCAAGTGTCACTGGCAAAATACCTCTTACAAGCTCACAAAGCACATTTTTTCTCTCCTTTTTTAGGGAAAACAGAGTTATTTCTGGCCAAGGCCCACAGTTAGAGGTGCTCTTGAATGGCAAAAACAAAAATAAAAAAGTACATGATTCTGTCCTTAAGTAATTTACAAGTCTCTCACTAATACTGAAAAAGAAGTTTTAAAATGAAACTGTTGATTATTCATGTCGATTGCTATGAAGTAAAGGTCACAAGAGCAATGTGGCTAGAGAGGAATTTCATTTCCTATCTCCATAATCTTACAACACCTTGATGAAAAATGAGACCTAACTTGCAGGCATGTTTCTATCCTAAACATAGTATCAAGCTTAACTTCATTTGATTACTAGGGTTAGTGACTCTGAAGCTGGGTAACATTTTCTCCAAATATCGGTCCATTCATTAGCAAGGAACTAAGAAGGGCGGTTGGGGGAAATGCTGCATTTTAGAGATAGTTTAGATCAGGGATTTTTGTAAAGGTTTTACCCAAGGATTCAAAGCAACAGACTACAGGAGCAGCTTACTGTTTTCTTCCAGTAGACCATCACTCTTTTTATCTTCACCCTGTGTGCTCTCAAAACCAGGAGTAAGATGTGTGCAGAGAACCTTTCACATGGAGGAACGATGCTCAGTTCATGCGTATTGATGCTTGCCTCCTCCCATCACACCTTGGACACTTCCTAAGTCATTAGTGCATATGATTAAATGGTATCCTTCTAGTCAAAAGAAGCCAATAGAGCTCCCTAAAGACTCAGAGCTATGGCTGCGCTGCAACACCAGGGTTGTCGTACAAAACTGAATCATTATGAAATAGCACATGTGAAAATGTTTTGCAAATTACCAGCGGCAGTATAGAGTGATACTAGAAAAAGTGGAGTGGTTGTTATTTGATTCTAGGGACCGTATGAGCCAAACAGATCGCTCTATGGTCGCAGGTTTTGCTTTTGTTTTTTGCCACTAAACACCTGACAACACCTGAATGTTGCATGTTACACAAGGAGAGACCCTGTCAGGGGAAGGAGGCGAGACAATATGCCTACTTTGGAGGAGTCTTAGCCTGGAGGAATTAAATGTAGAACCAGAAGCACAGTCCTACCTCCAGAACTTCTAGACCCTGAGGAATGCTAGCTCTAACTCTTACTGCCTCAAGGAGGTCCCAGGTATTTACTAACAGCATGACTCACTTTCCTTGAGTACCTTTTTGTCCAGTCATCACTGTGAGCTAGAAGTGGTGGTCTGAGAAAACAAATCTCTGATCAAGATGAATAAGGTCAATTTTTTTTTCTTGTAAAACTTGCATCTTCATTAATGTTTCAGTCTTCAAGTAAAATTGGTCACATTGTATTGCTTTTTTAAAGTGATAAACGAGATGATTATTTTACTTTTGTGAAAATTCATTTAAATGAGTTCATTTAGCTTAACGTAATCTATTTTTTAAAAAGCTTTATGAGGGGAAATCAATTAAAAATAAATGAAATCATCTCTTTAAAAAATTAATTTTGAATTGTCGAGTGAAATTAATTGAATTATTCTGACTGAAATGTGAAAGTGGGCAACCTGGTCCTGCAGCCTCTTGGGGAAGTGACTGGATGTCTCTTGATGCAGCTGTTAGAATCTGCCCCAGGTGCCATGTGGGACCCAGGGGGACCTGCATGCACAGCACTGTGTACTGGGACACTGCCCCCCTCTTGCCATGTGTCCGCTAGCTCTGGAAACCCAGGAGGCTGGCGGGGAGAGACAGTGGAGACTGGTCAGAAAGCTCCTGCTGGGAGAATGAAAAGAAAAAAAAAATCACCTCTTGTTGAATCAGTCATGCCCCACTGTTCAGCCGTACGCTCTCTCTCTCTACTCAGACTTGTGCTCAAACTGGCTCAACACATCCAGCTAAGCCTCTTCTTCATCACCGCCCACATTCTGCCTTCCCCACTCCCCGAAACCTGTTGTCTTTTCTACCCTCCGCTGGCGCAGACACCGTTTTCACCTCTCCAATTACATCCACGTCCGAACAGATGTTCTGTGGCAAAGTTACACAGCACTTACGTCACTTTTTTTAATTAATGAAATTCTCCCTTAGAGGGATTTTAGTTCATCTGACTTTAAAAGATAATATTGCTGAAAAATAAATACACTTATTTTTTAAATCTTTGTTTGCCATTTGTGGATTCAGAGTGTGGGGTGTGGAGGGCTTTTTAAGGGTGGTATCTTATTGAAAGACAATGTTTCCGTTTTAGAAAATGCAATTTAGAGTAAAAACACGTATCTGCCAAGATTAGATGAAATTCTACCGCCCCCCCCCCCAAAAAAAAAGTAGATGATTTGGATTCTTCTGCTCCTGTTTTATCCCATACAAATATGTTTATTTATCAGTCACGTTGAAATAGAAGAAATCAATAACCAACCTCCAGGAATAAATCTGTAGCCCAAGTAAACCGAAGAAAACTCATAGAACAAAATTCATATTTGGGGCATTATAACTGACCAAGTTATGTCTATAATAATGTTTACTTTGGAATTAATTTTAAAATAAAACTCTAAGTTTTATTCACATATTCTATGTCCTAAAATGAGAAATATGAGCCTTCTTTCACTCACAATTTTTAACAAGGTAGAATCACTGAAAAAAGAAGTGTTGGGATTTCTTAATTTTCCCCCTCCTTTCTTTTTCCTTTCAATTACTTGGAAGAAAAGCAAGGGGTATGAAAATCCCATCAACCTACAACAACTCGAAGAGCTTCCTGTTTTTTATTTGTTTTGTATTTTATAATTCTTGGTAGAGATATGGCAGCAATGTGAGGTCTTTGAAATTTTAATTCCACATGTATTTTAATGAGTGACTACTGTGTTTCAATCAGTGGGGGTTTACATATGGCTCAAATACAAGACAGAGAGATTGAGCAGCTGGCCCAGATTCTCACCACTGTAAGTGGGAGAACAGGGACCCAATCAGACCCAAACAGGGACCCAATCCAGAGCACATGCTCCTGGCCCTACAAATCCTGCATGTCAGAGGAAAGGTCACCCTGAGACCATTTAGAAACTCTGGAACTGGGTCTGACATAGGAAACAGAGGACGTAAGAGCAATGATGTACTGGGATCAAAAGGGAACCTTCTCTCTCCTTGGTTGCCAAGAAGATTGAGGTCCTGAGAAATGGGTTTGTTCAGTGTTCCTCCTTGTCTCCTTTCCAACCTCACAGCCATGAGTCCCATAATGTGGGCTCTATGCCCTTAGCAGACTGGACAATCTGCTGTCATCTAACCACACCTGAAAAATTCTCCACTGCTTTTTTGTTGGTACCGCATTCTGCTCCTGTTTCAACACTTCCTCCTGATTCTCCACTTCCCCCCATTCCTGTGTTCTAGCCCCATCACGTTTGTGCGGTCCGTGGAGTGCGCCAGGCATCCACGACTTTGGCCAGGTCTGCCCGGGCCATCCTTCTCCCTTTTATCCATCAGGTTAATGCTACTCATCCTTTTCTACCTGCTTCCATGAAGGCTTTCTAACCCCCAGAGCCAGAATTCATGATTTACCTCTTTGTCAAAAACTCTATCTGTCCTTCAAGTTCCAATTCTGTCTATCTACTTTATGAGGCCTTCTTTGACCTCAAGGCTTGCAAGTCTCTTTGGAACCTCCGTGTTGCTATGTATGTATTTTTATGATGGCGCTTTTGTTATTTTTTATACGGTAATTACATGTGTGCTTGTCTTATCACCTCTACCTGTCAGATTGTAAATTCCTTAAGGCCAGAAACATGCTCTCTCTCTCTCATAATAGTTATCACCTAGTAGGATCTGTCTCATGATTTGTGATGCTTTCATGGGGTCCATGAAACTAAAGTATGCTAAGCTCTAAAAATCAGAAAAAAATCCTGGAAGACCGAAGTTTATAAAATAGACATTTCTCCACTGAATTTGTAGCCATGTAAAAAAATATAGTTTATTTCCTGCATGTCATTGAGAGCTTCCTCGACCAATAGAAACTTCTCAGGATCTGGCTGAAGGGCAATTGTTGAGCATCTCTGAGTTAAGTCTCTTACTGGGTTATAGTTCCTGACACCTTATAGGGGACCCAAAATATTTGTAGAAGTAATTAATTGCTAAATAGGCACAATAAACCTACACGGAGCTTCCCACAGATAATTACGTTTGTGTTGTATATCGGTGGGTAGAGATTAACATCCTCAGTACTGCCCTAAATTTCCTGTTGGTCTCCTGAGTGGCAACATGGAAAGAAGAAAGACCAGAGCCCTGGAGAGGTGAAGGTGGTAAGGATGGCAGGATTGAGAGGTCAGGCCGCTGCAGGCCTTGCGTCCACACTTGCATTTCAAGCAGGAATACTGCCTGGTTCAAGAGCCATATTCTTAGTCGCCTGGGGTTATGGATCTCAGTAGTTTAAAGCACTGTTACCTATTTGAAGGTCAGAACAAAAACAGATTAAAGAATTCAAGCCATTATCTGGTTATTCAGCCCTCAAATCCCAAATTTCAATTTAAAGAACAGAGACTTTTAGAATTTAAGTTATTTAAAATAACTGAATCTTTTTCAAACTCAGTCACTCAAAACGTATTTTGAGTACCTATTTGGTTAAAAATTACAAGACTATGAAGGGGAATATTTTTTTATCCAGATTCCCAAAGAATTGACTCTTCAGTACATTCCAAAAATGATTACAGTGCAAAGCAGAAAGTGAGACACAACATGAGAATTGTAGGGAAAAAACGAACCATGAAAGTTGAGAGGAGATGGGGATACAATGAAGCATTCACAGAAGAGGGTCCACTAAGACTGGTCTTGAGGGATGGGTAGGAGTTCAATGACTAGAGCTGATAAAGAGCCATTCCAGCTGAAGGGAACATTCGATGAAGTGGGTACCAAGATGACAAAGGGCAATAAATAATTGACTGCAGCCCAGCAGTTAGGTTTGTGCTGGGCAAAAAGCAGTATAGGGCTTCCCTGGTGGCGCAGTGGTTGAGAGTCCGCCTGCCGATGCAGGAGGCACGGGTTCGTGCCCCGGTCCGGGAAGATCCCACATGCCGTGGAGCGGCTGGGCCCGTGAGCCATGGCCGCTGAGCCTGCGCGTCCGGAACCTGTTGCTCCGCAACGGGAGAGGACACAACAGTGAGAGGCCCGCGTACCGCAAAAAAAAAAAAAAAAAAAGGCAGTATATATTGGGACTTGATTTAAGAGCACTAGCAATTATAGGCTTGGGAGTTGATACTTTATGTGATTGACAACAGAAAGTCAGTGCCTGTTTTTAAGGCAGGGAATGGCATAAACTTAGGAATACTGAGAGAAGTTCAATTTGCCTGTGGTGCACACGATGGATTAGAGGAGAGAGATGGGAGGCAGGAAGGTTAAAGAGCTGTTACAGTCATGTTTTAGGAGTAGAAAGTCAGGACTGGAGCTAGATCAGTGGGCTTGGAAAGGCATTAAGAAGGAGGAATTGAGGACTTGGGCACTGATTTGATATGAGAGAGAGAGAGAACTCAAAGCTCACCTCAAGTGTCAATCCTGGTGCCTCTGACCTGGAAAGTGCAGGTACCATGAACAGAAATATGGGCCAAAAGAGATGATTTCCATGTTAATTCTGGTTTAATTTTATTAATCGATTACTTACCTTTCCATTGCATACGCCCTTTTGCTATAGGTTTTGAATAAAGTCAAAAAGTAGCACAAATCAACTTCCTTATTAGCTGGGGAACCTAGTGCCGTATTTAGATCTGGAGCCAACAAAATGAGAACTAAGAATCCAGGGTCCTTGCTGAGTATCCCCATAACCATCCCATTCTTTCTGTAAAGTCAGTGTCTACTCTATATACACCTACCTTGATTTACTAAACTGTGGCCTTTAAGAGAAAGAAGAAAAACACGAGAGGGAGAAATATTGCTTTTTATGGTGGTCCTTTCCTTTGATTTATTGCGCTTTTAAACGGAATTTTGCTTTCGAGAGCACCAGTTCTCCATGAGCTCCAAAGAATGGCCATTCTCCCTTCACAAGGCAACCACGGTGCAAGCAGGGTTGCCATCAGTTTTTCCATTGCTCTTTTTGCCAGCTTTTCCCATGCCTTAATTCACCCTCCTGGGATGGAGAGATTAGCTATTTTCCGTGGCTTATTTACTCCTTGACACTTTGCTTAAGCCTGCCAGCTCTGGGGCCAGTGGTGGTCCTGACTTCATAAGGTGGACATGTGATCTGTGGTGAGCTGAGCTGTAAAGAATCAATGCCTTTGGTCGAGGCCACCAGCCCTCACAGGATAAGATGCTTTGGATGAATTTATGGAACAGCTATACTACCTGCTGACTCCGAAAGCTGTTCTTGACATTTTCTCTATTGGTGAATGAATTTGTGTTTACCTTTGGCCACTGGCTGATGTCAGGAGCGTGGTAACACCCAGTAGAGCACTATGGAAAGGCTAAGGACAAGGGATGAGGGGAGAAGGTGAGATCACAAATCCAGAGCCGTTCGAGCTTGGCAGTTGTCAGACTTTGAAATCACACTTTCCCTGTTCCTCCTAGCCTCACACAAAGCAAGTGGTTGACTAGCTGCTGAGCTAGAAATGCACATTTTGAAATGCTTGCCTTGGTGAGAAGGAAGGTCCTGTGCTTTTTGTTGGAATCTCACTCTCAGCAGGGAGGGGCTGAGGTTAGCGCAACTCTTTAAAACTGGAAACATTTTTGTTCAGAAATGTGACATGATTTGCTGGTGGTGACAACTGATTTGACAACAACCAGTGATTTAGGTCTACCTTTAATAAGAGAATTAATCTGAGCTAAAACATAGTGATCTGTCATGTTTAGAGATACCTCAACATCTGGCTGACTTGTCCTCTGTCAGCCTAGTTTGTCCTGTGCAAATCTTCTGTCAAGTGAGGAAAAGAACTGAGGAGAAAATTACATGGCAGTTTTAGAGTTAGTGATGAATTTTTCTCCCAACGTACCAGCTGTGCCAGCAACACTATTTTTCATGGCATTAATCAAATATCTTGCCTGCAGCACCTTCACTTTCCCAAAGGCTAAAAGATGAATCTGTCAAAAAATTTCACTGGGATTTGCCAACAGCTTTTCTAAGCTCAAATACTAGTCCAGGCACCTTAGAAGTTTGAGGAAGGCTTTTAGGGTAGCCTTGGGGAATTAAAAACTGTATAGGGTAATTTTCCTTTACACTAAACAAAAAAAATCAAAGCTTCCATCGCAGCCAGCGTGATCGAGTTCTCAAGTCTGGAAAAGAGCCAAACACTCGAGCTTTATTAATGTATTACATTTACTGACTCATAGCAAAGTACTTATTTTTAGTTGGTATTTTGAGATTGGCAAGGTACAAGAGCAATTGAAGGCCATGGAACGGACTTGTGGCTTCCTCCTCGGGAGAGAGAATTCCAGATGGGAAGAAATTCAGTTAAAAACGAAACAAACAAACAAACAAAAAAACCACACCCACCTTCCCACAGAGATGCTGCCCACAGCTTAAAGTATTGGCTGACATTAAGATCTGTACAATTTCTGCCACGTGTAATCTTTGTTGTATCTCTCCTGCTTTGCACATGGCACCATTGCTTTGCACCCTTCAGAAGTAATGTGCCTCTCCTGTTCTTTTTCAAATTTAATAGATATTTCAGAGTAACCATCAATGACCCTAATATTTGCTGTGAAGGAATGGGTGGAAATTCATGTTGCACTAACCTAAAGTATATGTAATTATTGAGATAAAGGGCTATCAAATTAGACATCCTGGTAAGAGTGATTTTTACAGTATCTTTTCTTCCCTGTTGACTATTGCTTTAAAGGAAGACCATTCTTTGATACCTTAAATGGCAAAAAAGGGTCTCTGAGAGTCTTTGCCATTTAACTTCCCGAGAAATACACTTAATATTACTGAGCAGTTAAAGAAAAAAGGGGTGACATTTCTATCTCCCCATTAGTAACTGCAAAACGTTACTGAGGGATAGCTGTTGAGCAAGGTAACTCTGGGGTCTAAGCCCAGTGCCTGAGACGCACAGGTGTATCAACAAATGTTTGTGGAACAAACCAAATCCTTGGATCAACTACAAAATAATTGAACAGTTTCAACAAGGAATTGTCTCTTTAAACCGTCCTGAAAGAGAAGTGTCAAATCTTGTTCTACACATGTTCCAGCATATCTACTCTAACCTGATCCTAGAATCCCATCCCAGATATTTGATAGTAATGAAATGGCTTCCTACTATTTAAATTGGTTAGTTTACCATGGTTCATAGAAACTGGTTAGTGGCAGGACCAAGAAATGCAAGGTTACTTTTCTAGTGAGTGCAACTTGGATTAGTCATCAAACAAATCAGACCTTCCATCTTTGAAGAAGAAATGTTCCTGAGATGGTGAAATTTGACGAAGGCCTTAAAGGCGTAGGAAGAGAACCAGTGAGATGCTGTCGGTTGTGGGTGTAGCACAGGGAATTGTTTCTCTAGTCCATAGGATTTCTTCCTCTTTGAAAAATAAGTAGTATCTGAAACCTATAAGACTAAGCTCAATTTCTTTTTTACTGTGGAAACAGTAGATGTTCATAATAAACTTGAATCTATAGATGCCATTGCTTTGACTCAGATTTCAGTCTTACTTTGAGAATGAGCCTCTCTGGCTTCTTTGAATCAGGAAAACCAGCTCCGTATATCATATGAGATTTCTAATATTTAGGTAAGTTTTTATTTGCCACCTATAGAGGAGTATATGGGGTATAATTTATAATGAAAATTTACTCTGAAATCCAAGGCCTCTTACAATATACCTCTACCTATAGGGTTTGAGAATATTTGCAGAAACTCATTAATGGAAGCGTTTGTCTGTTCCTGATGTAGACTAGAATAGGTGAACCTGTTATTCCTTGTCTCTGAATGTGCTCTTAACCTATATGAAATGAGACAAGGCTGGGATGATTAAGAAAAAAACAAAGGGTACCTTGATTGGATGCACTTCAGCACTATAAAGCAGTTTTCTTTTAATAATGGAAAGTGAAGAAAGTTTCATTAGTTCAGACAAGGATGTATATGAAGGTAAATTTTGGAGCCTGCTCTGTGTGTGTGTGCGTGTGTGTGTGCTCTGTGTGTGCATGTGTGTGTGCGTGCACACACACACACACACACATACACTTGCACTTTCTTTTAGAAAGCTCACACACCATCAGGGGTATTACATAGCTTGCAACGATGAAATAGAACTGAAGGGGCTGTTATTTTAAATCCGTTCTTGAATACCCATAAAAGGTATATCGTTTGGAAGGACTTGATCCCGGTGTATTTTACAGCTTGACAACTTGGAACTTTGTAAACTGGCAATCGGGTATAGACGAAGGTATCCGTTTATCTCCTATATATCTTTGCCGAGGCAAAGCTGTCAGAAGAACTCTGATCACGTGGTGCCCCGTTTGTTTTCTGTGGTGATTTATAATGGTCTTGAAAAGGTCTTGTGATCCCACAGGCTGCCACGATTCTCTGACTTTTCTCTGTCAATGGATCCGATTTGTGACATTTTCTGAGAGCATTCAGAAAAGATATGATAAATCAGCTTGTGGTGTTTATTTTAATTGATCTGAGGCCCATTCCTTCAAGAATTCATCAACTGCAGTGACAGGGTCTGGATGTGCTGCAGTGGAATGAAGGAACTGGGACAACCATGCTCCCGTGCTGATGATATAGATATTTTGTTGAAAGTCTATGCGCACCAACGAGAAGATGTCATAACTAATTTAGTATGTTGTAAATCTCTTGACACAGATTCTGATTCATAAATCTCATCCATCACATGTGATTCATGAAACGATAGACAACCTTTGATGAGAAGGTACTTTTGTCCGTGTTCCAAGTTCCTTACATTTTTCCTCATTCAAAAATAAATCATTCCAGAACAACAGAATTCTATTATGAAAATGGAACTGGAGAGGTCCTTCGTCCTTTTGCTTCTGTTCTCACACCCTTAAAAAGATAAACTCTCTCTTTGAAAATAGGGACGTGCTTCTGCGAGAGCAAGAAGATAGACGTATATGCACTGTGTGTATGTGTGCACGTGGACATTATGTGAATATACAAAGACTGGTTTCAAAGAAATGGCGAAGATGAACGTTAACAATTTTTCTAGAATAAAATGACTTTACGTGAGATGTGAATAAAACTTAGAATCTTCCTCATTAACTTTTATTTCAAAATTAATTTTTAAAAGTCCACATTATTATATACATCACTTGGTCCGTTATAACGCCCCATATATTTGTTTTATTCTATGAGTTTTCCAAAGTTTACTTGGGCTACAAATTTATCCCTACAGTTTGGCCTGATCGATTTATTCTTTTTCAATTTGACTGATAAATAAATAGGCAATCATTCTTCTCAGAGAGCCAACTGTCTAACAAAGGTGGGCTCAGAAAATGGTTGGCATGTGCGACCTTAGTTAACAGAGTAATTTTTTCCTACTTTTAAGAGCAATCTAAAGCTAACATGAGGTGATGTGTCATCCAACTAGCTTGCTAGAAAGTTAATAAATCCGATCAGATATGAGAAGGCTTTGCCATTAGCAAAAGACATATATAATTTTTTTTTTTTTACAAATTAGTCATTTAGCTGGTTATGGCAACTAGAACTCTACTAGTGACTATGGCCTATGTGAAAGGTGTTTAAAGACAAGATGCTGCCTTCAAGAACTGTCTAGCTAAGTGAAATGGTGGGGTTGAAATAAGTAACACATCAGGTGGTAAAGGTAAAGTAGAAGTGGATATGGAACTATAAAAAAGAAAAAGAAAAGTCATATTTATGGACCTTGAAAGATGCTTTGAATGAGGGACAAGTATCACGGAGGAAACAGAACTTCAGTTTGGGCTTGAAGGAAGAGTTAGCTATGATATTATGGCATCCAAATACTGTCCAAAAATACTCGTATTTCCCAGCTAAAATCTAGGGACATCAGAGTGTGTAAGATCACGTAAGTTGAGTCTCAAGTCTAGGATTTCTTTTCCTGTCTGGTTGATAGTAGTCCGCATACCCTGAATCACTGTGTGTAAATTTTTTAATGGATTATTCACAATAATAAAAGACACAGTATAAATCCATTTAAATCTTACAGTAGAGAAATCTAATTTTATTTATCTCAATACCCCATCTTCATAAAATTTCATACATAAATAGCTAGTAAGTTCTGAAATTGGCTAGTATGCATTTTCCTAATTATCTTTCTCTTCCAAGAGATGAGGTGGCAAGTCACAGGTTACCTAAAACTGAGTAAAGAGCAGTCAAAGAATAAGAAATAAAGGACCTGGATAACTCACAAATTAGAGAAATATCCCTTTCCTTATCAAAACCAAAATAAGCAAATTCCAAGGGGTGAAACAGAGGAAAGAAGAAAAAGGAACAAGTAAATGCATTCGCCTTTCCTCCGACACTCACATCCTCTCCTCTTGAAGTGCTCAAGTTTTAGAAATGACGAGACTCCGAGAGGGGAAAGGTCACTCAGAAAGAGGACACAGTGCAAATGCCAGGTCTGTAATGGAGGGTACTTTGAAATAAACTCCTGCTCCAAGCCCATAATGAGGGAGAAAAGAAAGAGCTGGAAAGGTCCAGTGTCAGAATTTAAAATAGGTAAATTTTAATGACCGCGGAAGGCACAATGACCAGTAACCACTTGCCTGAGCCAGAAATGATGTGAAATGCCAATCTGTCCGCTTTACCCCATCTCTCTCCCCAGGTGTTTTGCTTCTCATCTTCCAGACCACTGTTCTCTGCCTCAGGCCTCTCCTGATTACCACTGGGTTCCAATAAAGTAGGAATAAACATCAGTCAGATACAACAGATTAAGTAAAGTCTACTAGGTCCAGAATTGGTATGCATTGGAAACATAGAAAGAAGCTCTCTTTACCGCTAACGTGCAAGGTGAACTCTCGGGAAAAAAAGCCATTTTATTAAAAGTGCTAGAAACATTTACTATAACCTTTAATAGCCCTCTGCTGTGCCAACGTGATGAAGTTACTAGTACCTTAATCATTCAGGCAACCATATATGATTTTGTTCTTTACTTGACTGCCTGCCAATTTAATCAATTGATAAAGAACCTGATGTTTCACTTGTAAGAAAATTAAAAAGAAACACTAAAAGGATCAAACACTCAAACTCTACAGAACAGGTTTGACAGATCTTTAGGCATTGATCCTCCCTCAAAGACACAAATCATATGAATGCGGTGGTAGCGTTAATCAAAATTTCAGATTCCACTGAGTTCACCCAAGTGTTGGCCTTAGTTCTTTACACCCAGATTGTAGCTCAGGAAAGGGATTGAGACGCAAACGTGTTGCATGCGGTTTATCTTTTCACCGATTACACAAACTCAGTCAAATTGTGAAAGGCTTTGATGTCTCAAGCGGTCCCATTTTCAGAGCTGAGCGCAAAAATGAAGAGAAAGGAAGTTGCTGTATTGGAAGAACAGTGTAGAGTTTGTTTGTTTTATCAGCCAAAACTGTATTAATAATTCTACTTGCCTGGTCCCTAGCACCGTGCTAGGTACATTTGGTAAAATGCAAAAGAGGGATTGGAGACAGATGCTGCATTTTTAGACCTTACATTCTAATGAGGAAGCGAAAACATCAAAACATATATAACACTTAAAGAACAATTTTCTAAACAACAAGTACATGGCCAAATTGGGCTGTGAGTTCAGAGGCAGCTAGACCAGTCAAGGAAGGCTCTATGGGGAGAGGTGGATCCACTGAACTGTAAACTAAATAAAAGTAAAAATAGTAAGGCCAATTCTCTGCTGAAAATACTGGTCATAAATAAAAGTGGAGAAATTTAGATCAGCCTACAAAGTAGAATAGATAGTGAACAGTATTTTTCCAGCAAACCTTCGAATGCTTGTATTATGATTACCACCACCCGCTAACTCCCATTCTATTCCTCCTGCAGTTGAAGTGAGTGGCAACTTAGGCCAAAATAACCCTGGAGGCATACTCGACTTTTTTTTTTTAATTATACTCGACATAGAATACATCAGCATTTGAATGCGCCTTCAAAATACATCCAAAATAGGAGGACTTCTCACCCCTCCCGGCTACCGCTGTTGCCCAAGCCACGTCATCTGTCTCTGAATCTCTGCAGTGACCCAATCTCTGCGTATCTCTTGCCTCACAACCCATCATCCACAAGGTCCTGTTCAAACATCAATCAGATCACGTTACTTTGCTTCAGACTCTCCAAGGACTTTCTCAAAGTTGTCAAAAGGCCTTTGAGGTCCTTTGTGATCTGCCACTGTCCTCTCCCCACACACCATCTGTTTCTCTGATTTTTATCTCCTACTATTTCCCCATCTCTCACTCCATTCCAGCCCTCCTGCCTGCTTACCGGGCTCCACCCTCTCAGGAACCCTGCACTTGTGTTTGTTCTACCCGGAATACTCTTCCAGGATAGCTACCTGGCCTTATCTCCTTTGAGTCTGTTTAAATGTCACGTGCTCAGGGGGACTTCCCCGACTACCCTATTTAAAATTACAAACCTCCTCTTCCGTGCTCCCTGGCACCCCAATCCCCTTCCCAACTTAATTTTTTTCCACGGTACTTACCACCCACTGGCATGCCATATAATTTAGTTACTGCTTTTGTTTATTGTCTGTTTTCCGCCCTGCTGCGGTCAAGAAACTTTGTCTGTTTTGTTCTCTGAGACGTCGCATCACCTGGAACAGCGTGGGGCACATCTTAGATGCTTAATAATATCTGTGGAATGAATGGATTGTGGAGCTAGAATCAAAATCATCGCAGCAAATGAGGATGTTCTCCTGAAGCTGTGTCGCCTTTTGGTTTAGGACACAGATTTCTAACCTGAGATCCAGGGATAGGATTTGGGGACCTTCTGAATCCCTGAAATGGATACAAAATTTTGTGTTTACCTATTTTTTTATGATTGGAGGTGAGGTTTTTTTAGCTTTTATAAGATTCTCAAAGGGCCCTTGACAGAGAAAATAAGGAGAATCACTGGCATAGACTATTCCACAGCATTTGAGAAGAACTACGTAGTTTATTTTCATTTTATTAATTAGTCATCATTTTATTTCAAACATAGGAAAATTGATAGACCAGAAAAACGTTCGAAGCTGTATTTTCACAAGTCCAAGACAACCTTATAATTTGGTTAATTATGTCATCGTCAGTTTGAATGGAAGGACCAGATGTCAAAACCAGTCAGCCTAGCAGAGCCCCTTAAGATCAATTCCTTTGAATCCTCTCAGCATTGTACATGTGGTTTATACACTCTCTTGTCAATGTGTCACCTTGAAACTACTTTCTGCCTCTTTCATGCGTGTACGCGTGCACAGATTGGGCATTTGTTTATTACATAAATTAATATTGAATGAATGAAGTCACAACTGGGATAACTACCTGTGGAGTTATAGTAAATTCGTGGTAAAATCCATATTATTTGATTTCCAATCCAGTGTGTTTTCTATTTGACTGTGTAGGATCTGTCTTAGTGCAAGAGAACCTTTTATATAATTGGAAACACAACGTACCAAGAACTCTTGTATTGTAATCTTGGTCTTAGCAGGGACCTAATTGGTGACCCTGACACTTGCTCTGCTTTGATTACTTAAATTTTTAAATGGGAATAATATAATCTTCTTGTTGGTCTTGACTAATTAAAAATATATAAATCAACCTAGGTTTTCCCAGTCATCACCAGCTTATTTTAATTTCTGAGCAGAAAGCCATAGGTATAAACATGATAGGTAAGACCACTCTTCAGAGTAGCCAACCTACAGCAGGTTCTAATACAGCAGGGAAAAGTCTTTCCTTTACTGTAGGGGAGCTGCTACCTGGTCCACTTGTGACAAGTAAGGATGAATTCCTTCGAAGAAGCTAGGGAGAGTTGATTAAAGATACAGAAGTAACTTAAAGAAATTCTCTATACTGGCTTGTTTCTGGTGAACCACGTGTATCCAGCAGGGTAGGTAACAAAGCAGGTGTTAGGACAAGGTTTGCCTGAAGTTACTAGTTCTTGCTATCTGGCATCATTCCAAGGGCATGATAAAATAAGCTGTCAGATATGCTGGCAAAGAGATTGATGGTATCAACTATTTTGAAATTTCCTCTGATTAATTATATAGGCAACAGAATTGTTCACCAAAGGCAATGCTCTGAGTTGGGGGACCAGATATGAACTCTGTTGTCTCTAAATAATGATAATAATGTTCTAGGTGTAAAGAATGGGAAGTGATAAAGCAATATGGGAATTAGTGATTTTTTAATCCATCAAAAATTGAAAGGCTATCAGAATCACTTACACAAGTTAACTTTCTTTTCCCACTTTTTTCCTATCTTCCATTTGTGGGCTTACAGACTTGTTAGAGAGGGATAGGATCTTAAATGTTTAATCAATGACAGAACAATCTTCAAAGAGAAATTAAGGGCCAAGATCACTTGCCTGGGTACTAGCAAACTAAAACTACAATCCAGGACTTCAGCTCCTTCCTCTTTGCATTTATACATTTATATAAGTCAGGGTCTTTCTGACCGTTCTTTCTCCTCCATCCTTTGTGTGTGAGTAAGAGAGAGAGAAGGAGAAAGAAAGAATGAGAATGAATATGAACCTGTATTTATCTTAATGAAAGTAATAGCTGTGTAGAATTTACTTTTGAAGGGGGAACTATATGCAGTTAAATTATTGAATTCCAGAAGTAGTCACTGCACTTCCCAAAATGTGCCTTCCCTTTTCCGATGACAATATCTCAAATGTTGACTATACGAAAAGCAGTGCTTCTTGTATAAGATCTATAACAAGACTTAAACATTCTCCAATGATGTATACCTCCCACTGTGTTTGAAGCAATTAATACTTAACACCTTTAGCCATATTCCCTAGGGTGATTATTAAACATAGACTATGGGGCCATCATTAACTTATTGGGAAAGGTAGAATCAAGGAATTATAGAATGAAAACTGCATTCAGTGTTTGCACTCCCCTTTTTTATGACTAGTGAAATCGTTCGTTAACAAGCATCCGTTAAACAGCTGCTATGTGACAGGCACCATTCAAGGTGCTGAGGTTATACCAGTGACTAAATCAAAGCCTCCTGCCTTCATGGAGTTTATATTCCAGTGAAGGGAAATAGACAGTGAACAGAAAATACGATCAAACAAGTCGATCATCTGGTACTTAATAAGTGCAAAGGGAAAAAAAAGTAAGCAGGTGAAGAGAGATTATGTGTGGGAGTGAGGCTTCCAATATTAAATATTAATATGTTTGTTAACAGTATTGTACTTATTTCCTGAAACTACACCTTCTATAATATTAACATTTCCCCCAAGCAAAGCATCAAAGAATCAGGGAATGTATGATATATATAGACTTATTATCATCACATATATATTCGATAGACCATGTGAATTATTATTCAGAGAGGACAGAAGTTTCGACAGTATGAAATAATAAAATCGTATCAAGTAGCAATTTTAATAAACATTTTTTTAAAAGATACATGGAAATCCATGCAGAGATCTCCACAGCATTATTAGAAAAGCTGAACTAAGATAGCAAATATGAGATCCTGATGAAGATTCCTCACATACTGCACAAATAAAAGTTGTTTTTCTTTTTTATTCCATGATGACACTGATACCCTCATCACTGTTTAGCCTTTACTTTTGTGAAGTCCAAGAACCTTGGCAATGTGGTTCCAGCTAAAATATTCTTCACCATTTCTATATCAGAATGAACCTAATTGAGACAAAAATCAAATGTACAAGTTTAGATCAAAAGATAATCCGTGGCTTGTCTTGTTTGCCTGACTAAATTATATCAGCGATCTTGAGTCCACTGCATATACCCCACTGCAGACCTTCACATGACAGCTAAAAATGACTTTTCAGTTGGGATCAAATACTGTGTCCCTCTGAGGGCAACAGCACCGTTATTCACAGTAGACACCTGATTCTCTCCATCTTCAAGGTTTTTCACTCACATAACTGTGCACAATTTTCTACCAGACACCAACAACAAAGCGGGGGGGGGGGGGAGGAGATTAAAGTAAAAAAAAATTAAAAAGATATTTATTTGTAGTAGATAGTGTTAATGAACACACCTCTGCCTGTGTCCTAAAACAAATTCCTTTTCACAACACCTTGGAAACAAAGCACATCTGGTTGTATTTCAGAGGCTTTTCACAGCAATCCTGATAAATCAGCCACTTAAGAGTTTTCTCTTTAACAAAGAGAGGTCCAAAGAGCCATGTAAATGAAGTTTCATTAACAGTGTTTGTATTGGCCATCAGAGTCTTGGCCCAAGGATGCAAAAATAGCAAACAAAATTCCTTGACCATACCAGACATGGGTCAGTTTAAAGTTAAAGCTTTGGAAATAGAATTCGCCTCTTTGCCATAAATTCTGTCTCACAGAATTTCCCTAACAAGTTGTGTTATGAAACTAATGGAAAAACAGCTTATCTCTTTCTTTTGTCCTAAAGTTTAACTCTCATCTTTAAATGTTCAGCAAGATTTCTTGTTTGTTAAGAAGAGCTGGTTATGAGCATTCAAGGGGCATACAGCTCGGATGTTTAATGGGGTATTCAGGATTCCAAGATTATCACAATGGCCGCCTCCAACGGATAGTCAGTTTGTCAGATATTCAGTATGCCAGAACACAGGTTGGAGAACTGTGAAGGAAATTTAAAGTCAATGAAGAAGGTAGCATTCGGGGGCTTCGGGGAGTACAGAGATAATTGTGGATCAATTGTGCCAGACAATTTGAAGCAACTTAAGACTGCCGTCAGTACTTTTTAATTGTTTCTGCTGCAGAGTTTGAAGGAGCATTTAGTTCAATGAATGATGTGTTAACACCTAGTCGCGATGCCCTGTCCATTAGTTGCATATCATCTTTGTCTTTTTATTAAGCTGGTTGGTCCACTGTTCCACATGCTTAAGCCTAAAGATTATGTCAAGAAGTGGCTTGTAAGTGGCGGCTTGAAAGCCGGAAATTGTAGAAATGTGACAAGAGAAGCTCTCGGCTCTTCTGTCTTACTTTTATTTTATTTGAAGAGTCTGAACTGTTTCCCCTCCTTAAGCCTGGGCTCCTGGGCATTGAGAGAGTAAAAAAAAAACTACAATTTTCTCATGTAATGAAATAGGGTAAAACAAGATCATGTCAGTCCTAAGTTAGGTAACTTTTTCACTTTTGGAAAAATCAATAAAACCTCCACTCTGAGCACCCAATGCCAAGTGGATAGAAAACTATGTGCAGCCCTCTAAGGAATTATTAAGGGGCCCCTTGAGTCTATCAGCTATATGTCTAAGAGAAGTACACGTCGGAACAGGAGAGATGGGAAATAATTCAGGATCATCATCAGAAGTGCCCTTTCACATTAGACTCTTTGTCTAACACGAGAGCTCAGCCGTCTCCTAGTTTGGTGCCTGCACTTTAAACAGAATTTTGTTTTGGGTCCCTGGGTATTCTTTCCTATAATGTGTATGTGAGCTCGAAAACTTACGGACTGAAGAATCAAATGTGTTCGTCTTATGATAGCAATGGAGCTTGTACTCCTCAATAGTTTATTTTTAAGTACATTCTCTCTCGTCTCTCATATATTCCCATTTTCTCCAGAGGGAAGAGTCCGAGAAACTCGCCATTCAATTATTCTTTCTTCTTGAACAAAATTTAAAGGAGACAGCGTTGCAGACACACTATCTTCTCTCTGTCGGGTCTGTGGCCATTTGGCTTCTTTGTGCTCCCCCCAGCCCCCTACCCGCCTCCCCCGTTTTCATACCTTTTTTGTTCCGGCAAGAGACCTAAAAACTTACATCATGGGAGTCAGTAGCTTGTGACTTCAAAACGGGCCTTCAAATTCAAGTGATGATAGATAGCTCATGATTAAAATATCTCTCTTTTCTTTGTGCAATGAGCCAGCAAGATTCTTTGAGAGCATTTAAACTCTAATGCTATCATACTTCAACATTCTTCTCCAGGATCCTTCACATTCACAATTTCTCAAGAGAGGGTATTACCTGTCCAAATTCTCATCAGTGCCGTTGTGTTCAGCTATAACCTTGAACTGTGTCTGGCCTTTCTTTACTCCCTTCCAAGGCATACTCCTGGAGCTACTATTTTTCTCTCCCCACGTGTATAGCCACTGAGAAAAGGCACCGTTTAGACCGTTACCAATTTTGAGTTAAAATACTTGAAAGTCTGCAGGATTTTGATCTGATTTCTGCAGATAATTTGAGGGGGGGGCGTCTCTTTTGCACAACTTGGGAAGCAGCTCCATCTTCTTGATGATAAGTTGCTGAGAGTAGAGGAAGAAAAGAGCATTTCAGTTATTGAATATTTAATTCTGGACAGCAGTTTAAACAGGACTGGGATTTGGGCAATGGCTCCAGCCCCCTCCTAACTTAGTACAGTTTCAGTTCTTAGTATTCCTTAATTATCCCACTGAGATGTTTGAGAAGCAACTAGTAGTAAATGAACTTGGCAAATCAGCTATTACCCAAGTAATGAAATACAAATACATATGTTTGACAATTCTGCAGGGAAATTCTTTAAGCCAGGATTCTCAATGGATTGTATTGGCCAAGAGAGGGAAAAACAGGTGTTGTTATCAAACCGTATCTACAAACAATTTGACAGGAGTTTTAAAATAATGCACAGATTTTCTTTGCCATGAATTCCAAATATGTCAATTAACCTATGGAGAATTCTGATTGTCAAATAGTGAATCAATAGATGCCCCACAGGAAGGTGAAGGGAGGGCTCGCTGTGATGCGGGGTTAAATATTCAAGGCTTTCTCCCCAACAGTATATCTAAGGATGCATATCAACTCACATCTAACCTCCAACAAAGCAGAGATCAGCTCTACTAAGAAAATTGATTTTATTCAACAGTAAGGCAAGGGAAATAGTAAATTCAATATTTGTGGAAGGAAAATAAGCGAAGCCAGCTATTCCTGGTGGTCTGAGACTGTTCTCTGTTTTGGTAATTATGCCTTTATGTTTTAGAACTCTTATTTACATTTTCAGAAGGGCTTGAAATAGTTCCTGCACCGAGCCATCCCCCCGAGCATCCAGGTTCTTCTACTGTGCAACAATAAAGTTGTCCCTGGACCAATACAAGCTGAAAATGAATCCTAACTTTATAGAAAGGGCTGCCTCGCTTGCCTCATTGTTTGGAGTTTCTTTAGAGCTGAATCACAAACTAATGATCTCCACTGCAGCCAGGTCCTTGGTGTGATGGTATCTCATTGTAGCGGAGCCCACATTTACATAATGTGTAGTCTAAAATACCTTTGAGTTCCAGAATGGAACTGTGGAAAATAATTTTATCCTACTTTCTGTTGCACCTGGATAGTAAGGTACAGGCGGAAATACAGCAACGGGGTGAATTTACTAATGTTTGCTATTGGATGGTAAGCCATTCTAAAGCTATGAAAGCCTCCCAAACCCCATAGGTCTCCATTTTGCCATTAGCCGTACCAGTTTAAACATTCTGCTGCAAGAAATATTGACAGGTCAAGTACAGCTGGGAAGAGCACGTGTCCCAGTGGCCTTTACACTGACAGTTTCTCCCACATTAAAGAGTTAACTAGCAGCCAACCAGCTCGAAGTGGGAGCTAATGAATGAAATGGAGATTGATATAGACTCTCTTTGGAGGTGCATCGATCTGTATCTTGTGAACTCAGCTTAGGAATTCTGCAGGCAGCACTGCCTGAGTAACCCTGGCATGGTGCCCATTAGCAAATAACTCTTTTAATGTTGGTCTTCAATTGATATATTTATTGTATTGCATCTTACAGTGACCCTTCCCTCTGCTGCCGTTGTATGTGATGGTTGTGGTATCAAGCTAAGGGAGAGCTCAACAGGGTACATTTGAGTTTGGGCAGAGTCGATGAAATATTTAATTAACTGCATCCTTCATTTGCATGTGATGTATCAAAGAGGTCTTACTGGGATACTGAATCTTCTTCCTTGCTACCCCAGCTAGCAACAAGGGATCTAATTAGGATTTTAGACCTTGGCACAGACGCTATCTCTTATGACGATACCACAATGAAAATAGGTTTTAAAACAGTAAAAGATTGGTTAGTCTCACAACCTCTAATGAAGATAGTATCTGTGTAACTGATAAGTCTCAGAGGCAAGCGAACGTACTGCCTGGTGAAAGAACCAAATGGTGACTGACCTTCTAGGTGTTGATGGAGTCCAGTATGCCACCTTTAAGCCCTACTTGAGTGGGTCCTTTTTACTTAGCAGCGGTTCTCTAAGCTTAGTGAGTTTAATGTTCGTAAGAGTCACGTGGGGCCCTTGTGGTTCAAGAGGTCTAGATTGGAGCCTGGAAATATTATATCGATCCTCTACCAGTTTTGATGCTGGTGATCTTTAGACTTTAACTTTTTCAATGGTGATGTAAGCCATTAGACACAAAGGAGTTAAGAGGCGCTCAGAGGACGCTGGGTCAAAAATGGGAATTGCTAAAATGTTAACCTAAACATATGTGTGAGAAATTGCAATGTTCCTCACATTAGTTTCACTTCAGTGACTGTTCTCTCTGTGGAGGTGACTCTTAGCCCTGGAACTGGGCTCCTTTAGCCACCGTTTCCAGTCTCTGGTTTGGGCCTCCCCAGGGACCCAGGATCCAAGTCCCCTTCCTCATACACGGGGGTCCCTACTTTGACTCCACATTGCGGCATTGCTTCTTAACTTCTCCTGCAGTCTTACAGAGGGGAAGTCCTTTTTCTTTCATCAGCTCATGCTCGAAGGTACTTCATTATACTACGTTGAAATTATTGCTAATTTGCTAAACTAACGGACTGAAAACTGCCCTACTGAGATAACCTTGATAAGCCAAGTGTCTCCTTTTGTAGGGAAAGATCTCGAGTCTATGGAGTTTGGGCAGCTTGTAGCCAAGCCAGAACTAGAGCCCACATCTCCTTAAATCTCTCTCTACTACTCAGGCTTACCAAAGAATACTTAGCTTATTGTCTGAATGCAAAATTATGTCAAAGAAATCCAGTGCCAACCATCTCTGTTACTGGAATAAAAAGCACCTTGAATTATTTGTTAGTGACATAACCAAGCTCATCTAGAAAGAAAACTATATACTACAGCCCCTTCAGAGCCAGCTTAGTTGCCAGAGAAATTGAAGGGGATGTAACAATGCCTAAGAAAGAGTTCAGAAGCAGTTTGTTTCTTCCCAGGAAACTCTTAAGTCCGGTCAAAATAACAAAATGTTGGTCCTTTCAGGGTGCCTTGCACATTACTGAGCCCTGGTGCTACTAAAATTAAATACATGGTGTTTCCAAAATGTCAGCAGAGCATGCATTTCCCCCCACCCCCGCAGATTTATATGTTGAAGCCTTAATCTCCATTGTGATCTATTTGGAGGTGAGACCTTAGGGAAGTAACTAGGACATGAAGGTGGAGCCCTCACAAGTGGGATTAGCACCCATATAGGAAGAGACATGAGAGAGATGAACTCTTTCTCCACTGTGAGGATCTAGCAAGAAGGCGGCCATCTGCAAACTGGGTCTCACCAGACACTGAATCTGCTGGCAACCTTGATCTTAGACTTCCAGCCTCTAGACCTGAGAGAAACAAAGCTTTGTTATGTAAGCCACCCGGGCTATGGTAATTTGTTATGGCAGTCCAAGGTGACCCAGACAGTATGCATAATAAGTGCACATGATAAGGGTAGTAGCCAGGGGCATTAGGGAAGCAACTAATGTTAAATTCAGGCAGAAGGAACAAATTTCCTGTGGGTACCTCACTGTGCCCGGAGATTAGGAGTTTTGTGAGGACGCAGGCACGGCAGCGACAGTGGGCACAGGAGGCCCACTGTGTGTGGACCAGGGAATGTTGAAGGCAGTAATTCCTGGGAGTTTGTGACATGTGGAGGCTAAGTCGGGGTATGTGTGGGGGGTGCCTTTCTCCAACATAGCGAATACAGGAGGAAGAGCAGATTTGGGGGTGTGGAGAGGAACGAGCAAGGGAGTTTTGACTCACTCCACTTTGGGGCAGATTAAGTTGCAGAGGCCTGGGGGATGTTAGGCTAGAGATGTGGAAAAGGGCTCTCCAAGTCTGAGCTTTCAGGAATGTCCATGGTAGTGAACCATCAGTATGATGGTAGCTGAAGCCACGGGTATAGAAAAGACTGGTTAAGGCTGTGGTTCTCAAGCTGTGGTCCCAGGCCAGCAGCAGCAGAATCCCCTGGAACTTGTTTTTCTAAATGTGAATCCTTGGGCCCCACCCCCAGACCTGTTGAGTCAGAATGTCTGGGGTTAGGACCCAGTCCTCAGAGTCCAGCCCTCCAGCTGATTCTGATGTATACTCTAGTTTGAGAAGCACTGGGTTAAGGAAAGTGTAGCATGAGAACAGCTGTAGAGCTGCTGGAAAAAGGGGGAGCCCGTGCAGAAGTTCTTCAGATGTGGACAGAGGGGTAGGAAAGGAAGCAGAAGATGACGTGGTGCCATTTAAAGAGGGGGGGAAGGGCTTCCCTGGTGGCGCAGTGGTTGAGAGTCCGCCTGCCGATGCAGGGGACGCGGGTTCGTGCCCTGGTCCGGGAAGATCCCACGTGCCGCGGAGCGGCTGCGCCCGTGAGCCATGGCCGCTGAGCCTGCGCGTCCGGAGCCTGTGCTCCGCAACGGGAGAGGCCACAACAGTGAGAGGCCCGCGTACCGCAAAAAAATATATATATAATAAATAAATAGAGGGGAGTGTTTTGAGTAGGACGAGTGGTGAGTAATGGCGAACGTGCAGGGCCCAGATAGGAAGAGGCCCACGACATGCCCGTCAGATCTGACAATTCACAGATTGTTGGAGATTTGGCTTGAGTGCTTTCAGAGCAGCCCGTCCGAGGGCCAGTTTCCAGAGGGTTGCTGATGGAAGAGGGTGTGAGGACGTGGGGATAAGGAGATTAGATTACTTTTTCAACAGTCTTAGCTGGCAAGGGAAAAAGGGGAGAGAGGAGGATGAAGACCAGGGGAATTTTAAGCTGGAGGAGAGGTATCTTTTCAAGAGGTACAAGCCTTGGGTTTGTTCGTGGACCCACAGGTAGGAGTCAGGGAGGAGCAGAGGCGGCAGACACAGAGGCGACAGAGTCTCACCTTGGACACGGCAGTGACCTCCCGTCGGGCTTCCCCTTCCCCAGACTCTCTTGGCCCCAATTTAGAAGTTGAATCACAGCCTTCTTTTAATTGTGACTGACAGCACCAGCATCACCGAATATCAGACATAGCCCAGACTTAACGTCCTGTATGAGGCATGGGACCATCACTGTACCCTCCAGACATCCTCATGCCCTGGACTTGTCCGGTCTCGCGGCCTCTCTGTAGCTGCAACCCCACTATCCTCTGCCGGCTCCCTGTGGTCGGCTTGGAGAGTCTCTTCTTCTGATCCTTAAAGACCCATCTTCTCTGTGAAACGTTCCCTTCTCCCCTAGGCAGCACGAGTTGATTCTTCCTGCCTTTAGCCCTGTGTAGACCTCCCTCTCTGCCATGTCTCACATTGCATTGTAGCCACGCCCTCATGTATCTGTCTCAGGGACTGTAAACCCGTGGACCGGAAACACAACTGGACCCCACTTGCCTTTGATTCCACTGCCCTGCACAGTGTCTGCCCATGATAGGGGCTCATTGGAAGTTTATGAAGGGACCATGTGCTCAGTTTCAGCATTAGAGGTTCACTAGTCCATCTGTGTTATTGGCCTGCCTCAAGTCTCTAAATCCGTCTGACACAGAAAGAAGTTTTGCAAAACTGTAGCAGTTTTCTTTCTAGGATAAAGGGTTTCCTAGGGTGTGGGTTTCATTACTTGAGCTGGAGTTTCCTGTTGCCCAGGTTACTCGGCAGTGACATATGCGGACCTCTCCAAAGCCGCACTTAGCCTGGGAGAGTTTCTAAAGAAGTCTAGGTTAGATCTTGAGAATCAAGTAGCCACCACCAAGAGACTGTAAGACATGGCTATTTTGACCACGCACCAAGGCAGCACAGCACTCACCAGTCAGACAGCCCTCCTCAGAGCCACACACCTGTGAAATTCCGGAATTCCATCGCCAGGCACACCAGGCCCCTCAATTTCAAAAGCAGGCACCACGGTTAAACACTCAAAATGAAAGTCTCCTTGCCAGTTAAGAAATTTCCAGTGTCTTCATTTCCCTCCTGCTACCAGGCTATCAGCAGGAGGAGAACATGCACGATAACACTGTTGTGTGCACGTACGTGTGCACACACACGGAGTAATTGCAGGTTTAAAGATCGAAAGCGTTGGTCTTATTCGCTCTTCTTCTACTCGAACCGTTATATCTATATTTGTTTTCCTTCAGCATCACTGTAGACAGAGGCATTTTATTTTTTCACGGTGAAAATACTCTTTTTATTACAGGCTTGAGAAAAGCATCTCTCTAAAGTTGTGGTGTAATACACTATTTTTAAAATGTTTTCTTTGAGGTCACTTTTAGTACCGGCAGTAAAGAATGAGTTCCCAATAATGATCTAAAGACACTGAGAAGTAAATCTTTTTCATTGAAAATTAGTGAGGAATCTATAATGAAATTTTAAATTTTCATCTTCAGTACTGAAATCTCTAGTTAAAATGCAAAGCACTCCCTCTATCACGCCATTTCTAACTTTGTAATAAATGACCCAAGAATCACTTCCAGCTTGCTGGACCCAGTCAGTATATACAGAAAGTATCCATGGGTTTAGACTTACTTAGCATATCATTTATAGGGTCAATTATAACTAATTTTTCTCCCCATATGATGTTGAAGAAGTGATCGGAAGAAACTTTTCCATGTAATATCAGCTTTGTTCACTACTTTAAAGAATTTTCAAGCGTACAAAGCCCTGCTTTTTCATCAAGGGAACAAATAGATTATATATCGTTCAGGAAACAGAAAAAAAATTATAAGGAGATTTTGCCTGTTGAATGTAATGGATTGTCAGGAACCCTTGACATTATTCTACAGGAGAGGCCACATAAAATCAATACATCTTAGGCGAGGGTTTAATTTATTTGTAGGTTCTTGCAACAAATGACTTACCTTTTTTGTTTGCCGTTTTTCTTTTTCACTTTTGCACTCATGAGTAGCTACCGTTTTTATCTGTCTCATTATTTAGCACAAAACAAGACGATCGTTCATTATTACCGTATATTTTTTAAGGAGAATGATTACCACGCATGAAACATCCAAGAATCTAGAAGTTGGGCTAAACGTGGTGGTCGTAAAGCACTGCCTTCTGCCCACTTGCCTAAGGTGCAGAATCTACTCCACCAAGGAGCTGGGCCCGATCCCCAGTCATACACTATTGTTTCTCATTCCTGTGCCTCTCATGAAGAGATTCCCTGCCATGCTGCCTAGTTCTTGTAGGGTTAGTGGCTTATTTGAAAGGAGGGTGCTTTGAAACGTGCAACTTTGTAAAAGGAAGGAAAGGCTATTAAGAGGACTTGTTTTTGATAGTGTTGATTCTGTGCTGGTGATGTGGCCCATCAAAGAATTTGGAGTGAAAAGTATTGGACATTTCCACCTACCAAACACCTGTGACTGTCTGTATTCAGTCTAGTAGAAATTTCCTCTTTATATTTGGAAAGTTTTCTTTTTGGTGTTACATCAGTATTAAAGGCAATTATTTGATGCTCATGGTCAAACAGCTGGGCGGTTAGTCCTCCCATCTGCTTCTCCCAAATCATGACTCTCCACGGGCATGGCTGTGTAGGGGGAACCCTCCAGAGTCAGCACCAAGCTGTGTTTGATCCCAGTTCTTCTACTTACCATCTGCGTCATGTTGCGTTAACTCTTTACATCTCTCTCCTTAGTTGTCTCATCTGTAAAATGGAGAAAATAATATTGCCAGCCATGTAGTCCGTTCAGTGGATTAAATTTCAACTGTACAATACATATCATACGTGGTAGACAAAAGCCCTCAATAGACATGGGCTATTATTATTTTTCACCGCCAGTGAGAACTTTGCATTTGGTGGGTGCCACATCATAGCTTGGCTCCTTCGGTGAAGACTTTCAGGCCAGAACTAGGAAGGCCCAGACTCAAATGAGGAAGTTGAAGCTATGTAACTGTTAGAACAAGCATTTCAAAGCAATTCTTTACAGTGGTAATGGATGTGGCAAATGTGTGGATTTTGTTAGGATTTCTTCTGACAGCCATGAACACAGATATATTTTAAAGTAATGTAACTGTCCTAAATCTCAAACAGGGAATACAGTGACTTCCAGCATTATTTTTCACTTCTCCAGTGACACTCCAGAAGTTAGATTTGATAAATTCCTTAGAAGTTATTTGACTTAGAAAGGGCCCTGTACCATTTAACCTTGGTTTTGTTCTGCTCAGACCTGTGTCCAAGGCCCATCCAATGTAATACATCACAAAGGTTAATACGCCAGAGCCTTCCCAGAGCATGATTCCCTAGGACCGCTTTTAGGGAAAACGACCTTAAAGTGAGGCTTTTTGAAACATTGGTAGCTATTACCACGCCAGGTTTAAGATATACCACTTTAAGCCCATTTCTCCCCTGTAGCAAAAAGTATAAGAGAAAAAGCCCAGAGTATCAGGAATCAGCAAAGGTGAATAAATATACGTAATTTTCATTGGCTTGGCCAATCTCAAGAAAAAGAAAGAAGCTGGAGCCAAATATAGAATATCAAGAATTGTGCTGCTCTTAAAAAACTATTAGTTCTGCTTTATATTTGTGGTCACTGATACTGCCAGGTACAACATAATCTGAAAAAAATTGTCTAGTCGTTTTGTTTTTTTCTTAAGAAAGTTATAATTTACTTAGCTTTTCTGGAAACGCTAAGGACTTGTTGGTAGTTTATATAACATGGCCTCTAAGATGGGATTCGCAGTAAAGATGATGATAATAGATTCAAGGGTCAAAAGTTATATATTCTCCTCTTTGTTCCTGGTCAAGAAGATGGCCTTTTCTTTCTGAGTTCAGAAACATGAGGGGCAGCTTGGGGCTTTCCCCAAACTAAGTTGCCCTCTGCGACATGCTCTTGCATGAGCTACCAGATCAGGGTTGGAGCAAGAATATACAGCTTTTCACATCAATAATTATCCTTTTAGAATCTGCTCTCTTACATGAGCCTCAAAAAACCAGCTGCCAGGGCTTCCCTGGCGGCGCAGTGGTTGAGAGTCCGCCTGCCGATGCAGGGGACACGGGTTCGTGCCCCGGTCCGGGAAGATCCCACATGCTGCAGAGTGGCTGGGCCCGTGAGCCATGGCCGCTGAGCCTGCACGTCTGGAGCCTGTGCTCTGCAACAGGAGAGGCCACAACAGTGAGAGGCCCGCGTACCGCAAAAAAAATAAACCAGCTGCCAGGTAGGCATTTTTAAAAGAGAAAAGTAGAAGTGGTACCTGACTTGACCGAGGTCCCTTAGGAACTTAGTGGTGACATGTAAACCGAGGCATAGGTCTCCCCATCCTTGGTTCTATGTTCCTTCCACTAGATTGTCTTATTGCTTATCATGTTCTCAAATTACCACTATGACTTTCACAAACATGACTCTTGTTTGCTCCCCACATCCCCGCTCCCCGGGGAAAATAGTATCAAGGGAAACTGTCTCTCAGGCAGACCAGGTTTAGTAGATGCTATATGTAAATCACATTGTCCCTATCAGATAAGTGGCCTGTAACATTTTCTTGGAAGAGCTACTCAAAGGCTATGTGGTGCTCAACTTTGCAATATGTTCTGACATTTCCTTGACCTTGTTTGTCTATCCATTGACACAGTTTAAAGAACCTCTCCAAAAATATTTAAAGTGCTCATTTTTTAAGAATTAGAACTCAAAATTCTTAAATTTAAGAAATCGTTCCCAAGAGAAAAAGCTTATAAAAATATTTTATAACACCATTTGATTTCAAACATAATATTTTATGTGTAAATTGGTCATGAAAAATTAATCTTCTAATCAAGGGCAGACTCTCATTCATTCATTTATTTGATGAGCAGTAGCAGAGGCCTACCAAGTACAAAAAAACTACCCCATATTCTTTGGGATTAGTGGGGAGAGGGAAGTGTTGTCAGAGGAATAACATGAAAAACAAAGTTCCTGCTCTCTATGAGTTGAAAATCTGGTTGTACAAATACTCAAACATGAACCAGCCAAAAAATTTTTTTAAACCTTTATTCTTTTATTTTTATTATTTATTTATTTATTTGTTTATGGCTGTGTTGGGTCTTCGTTGCTGCGCACGGGCCCCCCCTAGCTGTGGCGAGCGGGGGCCACTCCTCCCCGCAGTGCGCGGGCCTCTCCCTGCCGCGGACTCTCCTGCTGCGGAGCACGGGCTCCAGGCACGCGGGCTTCAGCAGTTGTCACACGTGGGCTCAGTAGTTGTGACTTGCGAGCTCAAGAGCGCAGGCTCAGTAGCCGTGGCGCACGGGCCCAGCCGCTCCGCAGCATGTGGGATGCCCCCGGACCAGGGCCCAACCAGCGTCCCCCGCACCAGCAGGCGGACTCCCAACCACTGCGCCACCAGGGAAGCCCCAGCCAAATTTTTTAAATGTATTATCTATAGAGAAAATTCCTGGAAGAAACGTACCAAAAGGTTATTAGTGGTTCTCTCTGGGTGGTAGTATTAACAAGTGATGTTTAGTATCTTCTTTGTAATTTTTCATAGTTTATAAATTTTCTAAAGTAAACAAACATGTATTTCTTTAATAACGGAAAAAAACACTTGAAAATCCCTTTAAGATGACATCTCTGGGGCTTCCCTGGTGGCGCAGTGGTTGAGAGTCTGCCTGCCAATGCAGGGGACGTGGGTTCGAGCCCTGGTCTGGGAAGATCCCACATGCTGCGGAGCAACTAGGCCCCTGAGACACAACTACTGAGCCTGCGCGTCTGGAGCTTGTGCTCCGCAACAAGAGAGGCCGCCACAGTGAGAGGCCCGCGCACCGCGATGAAGGGTGGACCCCGCTCGCCGCAACTAGAGAGGGCCCACGCACAGAAACGAAGACCCAACACAGACAAAATAAATAAATAAATAAAATTAAAAAAAAAAATAGTATAGATGGTAAATTTATTTTAAAAAAATGACATCTCTGTAAGAGTGGGTTTGATAGCTTTTCCTACGAAAGGTTAGCACTCACTTTTCCTTAGTTTCCATTTTGTCATCTGATCTGCTACTTCTGAGCACAAAAGATTTGAGCTGTAATAGACCTTTATTGGCCCTCCCTGCAGTAATCAAACAAGGCCCATTACTCCTAAGAATGCACATGTCCTTGCTGTAATGTTCATGCCTTCATAGCTTTAGTTCTAGGTCCATATGAAAAAGTAGCATAGTCACTACCCTGATCATCATCATGTTAGAGAGACTAGTCAGTTTCCTCACGCAGCTGTCCAAAGGGCTTCTGTAGTTGAGCATATCTGGCTAAGAAACTGTGAGCTTTAACTCTCAGGTTTGTCATCCAGCACCACTGGCCCCATAACTATTACTGTTTTGACCACTAGGGGGTGACTCCTTTGACTGTGTCTCGGTTTATGTACAATGTAGGAGTAGTTCGGACTCTTTGTTTGTTTTTTGCGGTACGCGGTCCTCTCACTGTTGTGGCCTCTCCCGCTGCGGAGCACAGGCTCCGGACGCGCAGGCTCAGCGGCCATGGCTCACGGGCCCAGCCGCTCCGCGGCATCCTCCCGGACCGGGGCACGAACCCGCGTCCCCTGCATCGGCAGGTCGACTCTCAACCACTGCACCACCAGGGAAGCCCCGGACTCATTTTTAACTCTAGTTCTGGTACCTTTCTCCTGATGGGGGTCCGAGTATCCCCTCCCCACTGTATATTTGCATTTAAAGCTCCGGTGATGTAAATACAATACAACTATACTCTTAATTTTCTTGGTGTTTACCTCTATCTAGTGTCCTGATATTTTCCTTTCATTAAAAATAGATTACCATTGTCCCCGGGTTTGATGCCTACATTTCTCTTATAAAGAGGTATAATTCTTTGTACTAATTGTACACAGTGGCCTCAGCCTTTTTTTCATATTGAATTGATGGAGGAAAGGAAAATGCAGGCATGGTGAGAGTTTACTGAGCATATTGTCTGGCAGAAAGTTTTTTTTACCGCAAGTAAATTTCTCATTTGTTTTTTAGAGTTTGTGTTCAATAATTCATCGATTCCCAACAGCAGGGAAGAGTAAGAGATTTATGGTGTATGATTGTGTCATGTCTTGTTTTATCATGTCGATAGATAGAAAATTGACCACAACTACAAAAGCCTATTTATAATTCTATTTGATCACCATGGGAACTCATCAAAACAGAGGGCAGCGCCGAAGTTTCATTAACAGATCATCTCGGATCTCCTGCTGTGTC